>NC_139904.1:4221876-4284376 GCF_905171665.1 Trachurus trachurus
GCCTCGTGCTGGCGGACCGTTTGTTTACATAGAGGCTTGTTTATCCTGATACATGCAGCGTGTGTTGTTTTTCTGACTTCTGCCCGAGTTTACGTAAACGCAACAGCAAGAATACGTGCCGACATGCAACCGTACCGCTAGATGGGGGTAAATCTCACATACTGTCCCTTTAAAGGGACATTGTGTAGGAATTCCTCCCATCTAGCGTTGTGGTTGTATATCACAAGCAACTCAATCGTATTTTTCATGCTGCATTCACGTGAAATTGGGCGGACGGCAGACGGACGACAGCCGCTGCACGTATAACGGCATAAACAAGCCTCTATGTAAACAAGTGGTCCGTCAGCACGAGGCAGAACAATACACGTGACAATATGTTGTCATGGCGATGTCGTATTGTTTTACCTGACCCACGTTTTACCGGCTTTCTCTGGACTTCTGTGACTAAAATGACATCTGGTTTTTTAGCGATAACATTTTATAACGATAACAGGAGAAGTTACACAATGTCCCTTTAATATTTACTATTTTCTGTTAGGTGTGATCCATGTTTGATAAAAACTAACTTCAAAGTTGGCTGGCGAGACAAAGAGACGGAGACGGAGAGGCTGCTCGGTGTCCAACAGGATACGTCCTCCTACCTGATGCTGATGCACTGGTGAATCCGACAGAACGTCTCGAAGATGAAGAGACGAGCGTTCTCGATGAAGTCCTCCAGACAGGCCACCAGGAAGAAGTCGTTGACCAGGACCTGAGGAAGAGACACAGACAAGTCAGTCAGCTGAGGGACATAAGGACAGACTGAGACTGAAAACAAACTGAAACTGAAGACAAAAAGAAACTGAAGACAAACTGAGACTGAAGACAAAAGGCGCGTTTCCATTGCAGGAACTTCGGGGTAACTTTGCGGGGCCAGCCCCGTTGGTGCGTGTTTCCACTGCAGGAACCTCCCCCACAGGGCCATTTACAGGAACTTTTACGGGGGCCAACGGAGTTCCTACTCCAGGGTAGGTACTCCGTTCGGCCCTGAAAAGCTCCTGGGTGGGGCTCGAGGTTAACCCGGCACTGATTGGCTAAAGCTAGAGCAGGCTCTGACGCTACCAGAAAGCACCAAAACAACCGGCATTTTTAAAAGGGGGAGCAGAAGGGGAGCATTAGCCTAGCAGACACCGCTGTAAACAACAAGAAAACAGCAGGAAGATGTACACAAATGGACCGACGGTGAGGTGCAGCACCGAGGAGATTCAGAGGGGGTTTGAGTCATCGCGGCGAAATGAAAATATCAGCGCACCTCGACACACTGGGGATCCATCACGCCGCAAAACAATGCCGTGAAAAGTAAAAAAAAAAACTCAAGCAGGATTACAATCAGCCGCCATGCGCACAAACACACAAACCAGAAACGCGCCTACCGCCGATCAGCTCCTTCCATCCTTCTTCGTTGTTGTTATGATTTTTGTGCATGTGCTTGTGACCTGCCTGGGTGACGTCACAGTCGAAACTGTCGCACAGCGATTAAGCGGCGATCGAAACTCATGACGTCACCGCGGGGTCCGACTCTGCAGTGGAAACACGACCACTGAGAGGGCCGAGTGAGAGGACGGTTCCTGTAGAAGTTCCTACCCCCTCCCTTTACCAGGAACTCCTGCAGTGGAAACACGGCTAAAAAGAAACTGAAGACAAACTGAAGACAAACTGAGACCATTTTGGTTCTAATCTAGACAGTCGTCCATCAGAACTCGAGGACCAATCAGAGGCCAAGGTCACAGTGACATCACATCGGGTTGTTTTGGCGTCCCGTGAACGTCTCACACGCTCTGACGTCTCTCTCTGACGTCTCTCTCTGACGTCTCTCTCTGTGTCTCTGTCACTCAGGTTAAAAAGATGAAGTGCAACGTGGCGCCGTCAGACAGGAAGTGATGCGTTCACCGCCCCGTCGTGTTGTGGGAGAGATTAAATTGTGACGTCTCAATCTGTGTGTGTGTGTTTTTTTTTAACAGTTTTGGCCACAGGAGCTTAAATCCATGAATTCATTAGTGTCTGAGGATCTGAGCAGACGAGACGACATCATCGCTCTTCTCCCAGACCAACAACAACAACAACTAATCGCTGATGTCGCTGTTTTTATACCTGCGCTGTAAACTGTTGGTTAACCCTTTCTCTCGCCTGGTCTCTTTGTGTATTAATCCTTGTTAAACTTCAGCCCTGTGACGCACAATCAAGTAACTAACATTGTTTTTTTCAGGACAACTTGGGCTTTCAGAATATTCATCCTGTAATGGTGTCATATGGATGTAGAAAAAGATATGATCGGAAAAAGAAAGGAAAATAAAAAACGGAAAATAAATTTCACACATATTTGTTGGAAACACACAGAAAAATATTATTAACTTATTTTTTTAGACTCTATATATCTGTTCTCTGAGGTCTTGTGGATCAGGGGAAGAAGAATAAGAGCTCTAACTATGATACAAAATATATTAATTTCATTATTTACAAAAACGCCCCACTGGCTTGTCATGAAAACAGTGTGAGGCAGAGACACATCACAGGCTTTTTGTCTTGTTTCCTGCAGTGAACAAACTTTCTCCTTCCATATGATGATCCCATGTCTTGGTCTCAGCTTGAGTAAAATGTGTAAATGGTAAATCTACGCATTATTTATTGCATTCACGGCTGATTTTCCGCGATTCTACGAGGAAACAGAGCAGCTGTCTGGATGTGCATGAACTCTCTTTGGCACACGGGTCTCCTGCTGGACACGGATGTTTGAGGCAGAATCACTCAGCTCCTGGCTCAGCTACAGACTCAGCAGTGGACTCTTTGTAAAGGCTGAAGTGTCCCGCTTTCAATACAATTTTATCGCTGTCATTCAGCGTTCCTGAGCTAGATGCAAAAGAGTAAAACAATATCCCTAAATCTAATTTATTATAAATACTTGCGTGTGTTATTTAATGATCTTCTCAAAACTTTTCATGGTTTCATCTGATTGACTTTGTTTTTGTACTTTTCGCTCTGATCTGCTGCACAAATAAAGTGTGATTGAGTTAAAAAGTGAGAAGAGCAGCAACATGTTGTGTTGTGAGTGTCAGACTCTCATTAAAACCAGTTATTGATCTGTTGGAGGCCAGATGAACGGGTTTAATTCCCCTTCACTATTAAAAGCAGCCGACGCCGTGACGACGGGTCGACTTAACGAAAACCTGTGACAGCGGAGCCGCGGTCGCTGCCAACGCTGCACAATCTGCACCAGGAGGGTGAAAGCCGGCGGATGAAGAGTTTCTTATGAGGATGTGCAGAGTGGTCCCTGAACACAACACAGAGCTGAAGGACGTCAGGGGGTTTGTAAAGAGAGAGGGCGGCGGCCCCAAAGCTGACAGCTGTTACGCTTTGAAAATCAAACTGAATAAAAAAGTAAGAGGCAGCAAATCGGGGCAGACGTGGATTTGCTGAGGCTGAATAGCTGCAGAGTTTAAACGCCAGGACTCAGGAGGGAGATCAGAGCTTCACTCCCCTTCAGTCCCAGGAGGCTGCTGACTTCTGTGGGGGCGATTTAAGGCCCACGAAACCGTGACAAACACACACTGGCAAGCAGGAAGCAGGAGGAGGAATCTGCTGCTGCTGCTGCTGCTGCTGCTGCTCACCGCCTCACACTCCCGCAGCTTCTTCTGGGCGCTGTCGAAGTCAAAGTTGACATAGAGACACTCCACGAACTCTGTGATGGGGTCCTTGTAGGTGTACGACTCCTGAAACAGACACACAGGAGAGTTAGAGTAGTAGAATCTTTATTTTCCCCCGAAGGGAAGTTCAAATGCAGCTGAAAATACCCAAAAACATAAGAAACAGAAAGAGATGTTTGCTAAATAATTAAGACAGTCAGTGGACAACACTGGCCCAATAACAGGAGTGATCGACATGTGCAAAAGCAGCAGAATAGACACGATTTCTACATTTAATTAAAAAAAAGAGTAATACAAAGGGTGCATCAAATTAAACAAAGTGTGCACAATTTTAAATTACCTAAAAACTGCAGACAGATGCAAAATTTAAAACTTCTGCAAAGTGACCAATGCATTTTCTACTGCTAGAGCCTGGAGCAGGAGTTCACCACTCTCTGTCCTCTATTTCTGCTCTTACCCTTGAGATTCCCAAACCCAAAGGTTTAAATTCAACAAACGATTTATAAAATATTGTTAAAACAGGTTTATCAACGTTAAAAAAGTTAAACTTCCTCAATAAAAACTGTCTTTTCTGAGAGTTTATATTTCAGGGATGCAAACGGGTCAGGACCAAAAAAGAGAGGAATTGTCTGGCGGGGGGAGGGGGCTCACCATTAACAATATCACAGAAAAGTCAATTTCCAGTAGTTCAACCCCAACCAAGTATTGAGTGCATATAGATGGACAGTTTTCAGAAGGCCAACATTTCTAGATTAAAAATGCTTTAAAAAAATAAAAACCATTGCAATATTTCAATTTTGGAGATACTGATTTTTAGGTCTTCACTGAATGTTAGTCATAATTATTACTATTAAAATAAACAGAAGAAATAAAGACATGGGATTTAACATCCCATTCAGTGTGTAATGGACATATAGGCCTATATAATGTGTTAGTTTCACTTTAATTGAACACATTCTACATCGCGGAGGAGACGTCTCTCCTTCACCGTAGAAACGGGGCAGAGCTCCGTGGGAGACACCTGCCTGACACAGCAACGGACATGCACGGGGGGGGAAACGGCGGCGCCGTCGCACCGAATGCACGCGGATACGCGCCGCTTTGGGTAACGAGCGCGCACGTCGCGTCTACATTGGAGGTGAATAGGAAGGCTGTTACCAGTGTAATCAGAGACAACCATGAATGAGTTGTCGCACACACTGAGGTGAGCAGCAGAGCGGCCGCACCGTGACCGCGGTCCGCTCCAGCTGCCTGGTGTCCCCATTGCGCACCACGCGTCTTTTCAGTCACTTGTCCAAGTTCTCCTTTACTGTTTTTCAGTACACTCATTCTCTCTCTCTCTTTTACCGGCGGTGTCAGCTGATGTGCACATCTGCAGCAACCCAAACAAATGCACATGTTACTGTTGACATATAATAATAATCCGCAAATAATAAGCCGACGAAAAGGTGCAACTTGCCACTTAACTGCTTGTCGATGTATTATTTGCGGGGGCTTCCGGGGGATCTGGTGACGGTGGAGGATCTGGGACTGATTGACTGTGGACCACCACCAGTCTGATCAGGTCCATCACAGCACAGCAGCTGCAGCACTGCCCCGCTGTCACATGACGCATAACAGCGCAATCTGTTTACATTAAACCGACATCATGAGAATAATGAGAATTATGATTAAAAAATATATATTTGTTTCGAATTTTGGCCCCTGGATCATGATTTTTTTTTGGGCGCATTCTTGGTAAAAAAAAAAAAAATCCTCTAAAAAAAAGACAGTTGGGATGCATAATGTGTCTCATAACAGTATACTGTGCGTCACGTTATCGCCCCCCCCCCCCCCCCCCCCTTCCCCCTTCTGTACTGAGCTGGCCGGTACTGGGTAGGCTATAGCGTCCTGCTGATCACCGCGCTGAGGCACCGGCCGGTCTGAGCTGCGTTCATGTGCCGACTTTAAAACTCTCCAGTCAGTGACCTGGTGGCGGCTGTTTTGGTCGTCAGCATTTTATCCACGCAGCGACCGTCCACGGCTTAGTGGTGTTTTATTCTAGGGGTCGGTGGTGTTTTATTCTATGGGTCGGTGGTGTTTTATTCTAGGGGTCGGTGGTGGCTGTGAGACAGCAGCGGCTCCACGGTGAGAGGGGGGGGGGGCAGCTTCTGCTCACCTGACTCTGTGCAGCTTCTTCATTAAATCCAAACAAACAGTCCGACACAGCGACGCGCTGCTCAGTCTCTGTAGCTCATCAGCCCGGAACTCGCCGTCATGGATCAGAAGCGACGGCGGCGTTTGGCCTCAGTGTCTCGGACTTCCAGAGCAGCTACAGCAGCGTTGTGACCTCAACCATGGTTGGTGAGAGCAGAAATGTTGTTGTAGGCCTGTGCATATTCTCATTTGTCCAGGTCATAGTATTTCAAAGGAGGTTAAATCGAAAGCAACTGGACTTATACTGAGTCTCCACACCAGTTAGTTGGACCAGTCCCAGCCTGGTCAGATGCTACATGAACTGATGAAGCCTCATGGATGAGAGGTGAAACGTCTTCCTAGACAAATAACTAAGTCCAGTTGAACCTCCTTTGAAAAAAAAAAAAAAAGTTGTTGGCGGGCTCGTGAATTTTTTTTTTGACACGAGTCAAAACGAGCGATAAATCGCATTTCTCGCGTATCTCGCGTTTGGTCGCGCGTAAAAACTCGAGCGAAAAAAAAGCGTTCCTCGTGTTTGGCGGGAAGCCCCTTGCGGGTCTTCCCGCCAAACACGATGAAAAGGACGAAGACGCGAAGGTCCCGTCGCACAAAAAGAATCGCGTGTAGCGTCGCAAAAAAAAAAAAGTCGCGTATACCGCGTCTCGCGCCTAATCGCGTCTCGCGCCTAATCGCGTCTTTGCGTCACGGCCTTTTACACCGCGGACGTAACGAATAAACGGTGACGGTGTGAACGAACAACATAGAACAGGACCAGACGTGCGTTGTTTCCTCTTTTCACCTACAGCTCCACTCTCCCTTACTTACACTAACTACTGTTATTGTTGAGGCCAGAGAATTGTGGGATTTGTAGTTTTGGACCAATCGCAGGTTGTGCTCTTTCTTTTTTGTGATTTTCCCGGTTCACACATGTCTTTTTTTTTAGGGGCAAATGCGAGTGAAATGCTCGCCCATGGTGGGCATAAGAAAATTTAAGACCTGTCTAAAATTATTTAAGACTTGAAAAAAACAATAATTCAACAAATTTAAGACATTTTAAGGCCTAAAAGTGTGTAATGGACATAGCCTATATAATGTGTTAGTTTCACTTTAATTGAACACATTCTACATCGCGGAGGCGACGTCTCTCCTTCACCTCTGAAACGGGGCAGAGCTCCGTGGGAGACACCTGCCTGACACAGTAATGTACCGACTGCACGCGGATACGCGCCGCTTTGGGTAACGAGCGCGCACGTCGCGCTTCAACATTGGAGGTCGGCAGTTATCAGTATGATCAGAAACCATGAATGAGTTCGCCTCAGTTTCACGTGATTGTCACTGTCAGCCTGTTAGAAAAACATTTTACTGACCCCAGCTGAGACGCTGAGACCCCCCCCCTCAAAACAAAAACTCTTCGGATCTGAATGATTCACACAAGTCACCTAATTGGTCATGAAAAAAGCGAGTTTCGCTTTTCGGCGCGCTGTTTGCATCCCTGATATTTATAGATGCTGCTGACAATTCAATTGCAAATGCACGATTGCGGAGGAGGAGATGGAAAGAAAGAGAGGCAACGAAGGCGACATGTCCGACCTCTCAATATGAAATATAATATATAATAATATGTCTGTAAAACAATTCTGAATTTTTAATATTTATTCCCTCAGCCTTTAAGAGTACTTTATGTTTTAAGGATGGGAAATTATTTTTGAATAATCGAACAGTCATTCAATGAAAAAAAAAATTAATAGTTCATGAGACTATCTTGTCTGAAAAAATGTAAATGTTCCTTTTTTACTGCGGCAGAAGGAGAAACATGGAGAGACTCCTATAGCCTCAGAAAGTTGTGTGAAACTCTGTAGGTTAAATAAAAAACAAATGAAACTGAGGTGCCGACTGTGTTGAGAACCGGAGAATATTGACGTATTGATGAGAGGAGACTTCATGTTCTCATTACGTGACAAGGACTTAATTGAACGGTTGTTACAATATTCTCTGGTACTGATGCTCATTACAGTCTGTTTCATTTTTAAATGACGGACATATGTTTTTCAGACGGTGATTTAAAACGACGGGATGGAAATGTGAAACCGTTTGACTTCAAGTGAATCGATACTTTGGTAGGAATTCAGTCGGTACCAATAAAAGTACCAAATTTGGTACCCATCCCTACTGACCAGTGACCAATCACACAATAGCTGTCAGACACCGTACGAGACAAAAGTCCCATGTGTCGAGAACAAACCAACTGTGGCTGTGAGAACAGAATGACGTCATGTTTTTCTGGCAGCCGAGGGAGAGAGTAAGGGTGTGCCAAAAAATCGATTCACATAAGAATCGCAATTCTCATTTAATACGATTCAGAATCGATATAAAATGTTCCAAAATCGATTTTAAAAAATAAAAAAAATGAAACAAATCTGCTGGCTGTCGGCCACAATTTCCTTAGAATTTAAAAGGCAGAATGTTTAACTGCACTATTTTTTTTAATAAAGAGGCACTTTTAATTTTGTTACTTAAAGCAGAAGTGAGTGATATATTTGTGTTAATATAAGTCTTAAATAGTTATATCTTCCGACAGCAATCACTTACATAGAGTGTTTGGACTGAAACACGGGTCTGTCAGTCCCTCTGCTCTGCTCTGAGCCGAAGAGAAAACATTTATCGTATCCTACAGTTTTTATCCAATGAGGAGAGAGAACGGCATGCAGGGCTGTGTGTGCAGCCAAGGAACGCCGTGAATGTGGTGACGTAGCGACGAGGACTGTTATGGTGCGTTCAAGGAAACTCGTATTTTTCCGACCGTGAAGTGGTACCAGTTCGATCTGGTACGAGTTCACCGGTCGGAAGTTACGAGTGGCCGTTATAGTGACTTTCACCGGTAAAACAGGTCGGAAAAACACGAGTGGGTTGCCTGGAACGCTACAAAGTCGTAAGTTGTGACTTGAAGCTGTAATTTACGATTTCAAAAGCCTGCCTGGAACGCAGCATTAGCGAAAACGACCGGATCACTCACTTCTGCTTTAAAGGAAAGGGAGGCAGAAATCTAGAAAAAAGCTTTGAGTTGAGTCCACACGGTTCTCATCCCCTCAGCCAGAGCAGCGAGTAGAGAAAAAACGTCTCTTTCTTACGTTTTAAAACGTCCAAATAATACGAATAAGGGCTGCTGCTCTGTGATTGGTCAAAATCAACCGTCACGGGTAGATTCTTTGCAGGCTGAAAACAGAGCCTAGGGGAGGCGCAGACGTCTGATCTTTTTTCACATCACTTCATTTACATTATCCCCAAGGTTAGTGTGTAAGTTTTTGCCTAATACTGTCAAAAAAAAGCTGCCTCCCTAGCCTTTAAGTAATATGTGATATTGCTTTTATGCAACAGTTTCAACAATTCCATCTAAGCATAGATAAATGTTTAAAACTGAATAAATGTGAAAAGACACTTTAGTCATTCTGTCTTGCAAAGCAGACCAGAGTAGATCATGAGGATCCTTTGCACACCGATATACTGAAGCAGAAATCATTATGAATCAAAGCGTTTTGAGTCGAAAATCTATTTTGAATCGAATCGTAGCCCCAAAAATCTGAATCGTATCGAATCGTGAGATAGTAAAAGAGTCCCACCCTTAGGAGAGAGAACAGATTTCTTTCTTCTTGCGTAGGATGAACAGACTGTTACCCTCTGGGGTGGATTTGTCAAAGCTGTAGAATCCATCCCACCAGAGACTGAAGTGAGACAGGAGTGTGTCAGGTAGGATGTGATGTCACCGTGTCCTCACCTGTTGGATGACCCTCACCAGGTCCTTCAGCACCTGGCGACGCTTCCGTACGTCCTTGTTGGTGATGACGGCGGTCGTGAGGTAACGGAGGATGTGTGGACACATGGTCTGGATGGAGTTCAGGTACCTGACACACACACACACAGAGTCACACAGAGTCACACAGTGAGGTCATCGTTGGTTACCATGACAGCAGATGAGGACGACGTGGGAGCGGAGACTCACTGGGGCTGGTAGAGGAAGAGCTCGATGATGTTGTCTCGGCCTTTGGGATGGTTGAAGAAGACGAACAGGGACCAGTGGATGAGCCACGTCCTCTGCTGGAGACTCTGCAGCGGCGAGCTCACCGACTGGGACGGAGACACACAATCCAGGACAACTGAGCAAGCGCGGCTTAAAGGAATAGTTCACCAAAAAATGAAATTCAGTCATTAGTGACTCCCCCTCATGCTGATGAATACTCCGGAGTAGTTTTATTCCTCAAAGTGCATCTTGAGACCTGGGAGGCCGGTTCCTAGTCCAACCAAAACTTTATATTAGAGTCAATAGGGCCCGACACAAAAACGTGCATAAAACTACACAAAAACCATTTAATATTCCTCCACACTGCTCGTCCACTGCAATCCAAGTGTCCTGAAGGGAGATAGTCCAGAGTTTACTGGAAACTACCTCATTTAGGACATTTATACAGCCTCAACAGTCCTGAATTGCACTCTGACGTTCACCAGGCCAATTCAATATAGGACTGTTTGGGCTGTAAAAATGTCCTAAATGACGTTGTTTCCAGTAAACGCTGGACTAGGAACCGGCCTGCCGGATGCACTTTGAGGAATAAAAAAACTACTCCGGAGTATTCATCAGCATGAAGGTAAGTCACTGATGACTCAATTTCATTTTCTGGTGAACTATTCCTTTAAATAAACCACAGGATCAATCACTGATTTACTGATAAAGGATCTGAAAAGACGCACGCTACAGCAAACTGTTGAGTGAGCGAGAAGCGGCAGCTGCTGGAAGACATCGAG
Organism: Trachurus trachurus; assembly: GCF_905171665.1. NCBI lineage: Eukaryota > Metazoa > Chordata > Actinopteri > Carangiformes > Carangidae > Trachurus > Trachurus trachurus. Next base: position 4,232,529 of record NC_139904.1, read on the forward strand.
TAGGTGATCGTTTCATTTCAGAAATTAACAGCCGCTGTCAGAGAGTCAAGAGCCAATCAGCTGAGTGTTACACTGGCCTACACACTCTAACAGTGAAAGGTAATAATAATTACAGTTCAGCGAGTCACTTAACATTGTTTCTAAATCAACATTTATATACTAGTAAAACAAATTACAGTCTAATAATAATTATCACAGTTATTTGATATTCATACAGACTCTAAAATAAGTGTAAAACACACAACAGCTGACTGAACTAATACAACAGCAGGATGAGTTCATCCCGGTTTAATCCGCTATCTTGGTTTTGTGCAACAGCCCTCAAGTGTGAACAGGTGTGAACAGCTCCTTATTAGGGCCACGGGGCGAATGACCATGACCATATTTGGAGAAATTATGAGATTATAATGGGTGTGTATTGCATGGAATGTTCGTGTCAGAGTGGGTGACATCATCGGTTAGAGTGGGAGAGAGCCCAAAAAATTCCAGATTTTTTCTCTTTCCACACTCCTCCCGGCCACAATTTACACTCTACAAACATGATTTTTTCCAAATTTGTAGACAAAGTTGTTCTGTCTCTCACCATGTGCTCAAAATATCAGAGAGACTTACAGAATTTGAATTATCAGCCTCTAAGTGCGGCCACGTCTGTCTCTGCTCCTCATTGACTCCAATACAAAGATTTTCTGAGAGAAGCAGAACGGACCCCTGTTTTAAACTCGCAAGTGTCTCCAAAATATTTACTGTAGAAACACCAAAATCACTCCAAATTTTTCAGGAAGTCCTTACAGTGATGATGGTCTGTTTTTTTTTCTGATAGGAGTTACCGTTTTGTCAGAATAAGCCCAAATGTGAGACCAGTGCAGTGGCAGAAAATCGGTCTTTTTCTCCACGTTTCTGTCTGCCTCAGCCTGGGGGGCCCCTATCGTCATTGGCAACCACCTCAAGTTGCCGCGGTAACCTCTGAGCCTCAGGCCAGAGCTCGTTAAGGTTTATAAACAATCCACCTGGAGCTCGTTAACATGTTTATAAAACACACACACACAGGTAACCTAATGTGATTAGATCCTCCATATCAGTTCTCATGTGTCTGATCAGCTCGACCTTAAGATCGTGGGTTTGATTCCCATGTTGACAGAGATGATATGCCGGACAGTAGCCCCCCTGTGGTCCTATCAAAATTTCCCAGAGGAAATTTTCTAGTTATTTAATCTAATCTCTCACATTGTTGTCCACAGTTTCCCTCAGCCGGGTCAGATCCTCCATCGCTGCCTCCCAGTTCTGCATCAGGATCTCAGAGGCCAGTTTCCCCCACAGAGAGCTCAGGGCGTTCCTGTCTGTGGAGGGAACCTGAGCAAACACACTCATCGTCAACAACTAGAGCAACAACAGACTGAGTAATAACCCTGTTGTAGTTGTTGTTCTGTTCTCACCAGGACACGGAAGAAGTAGAGATACTCTGCAGCTCCGGAGTAGTTTCCACACTCGTACTGGAACTTGGCGTATCTGTAGAGAGTGTCCAGGTACTCCTGACGAAACTACACAAGAAGAAAACAGGTCAACTGAAAACCACATTTACACACACATTTAAATTCATGTTCACCACTGCAAGATTAAAAAAAAATCATCTAAATTAGTGCTGTCAAAGTTAAAGGGATAGTTCAACATTTTGGCAAATTGGCCCATTACCATAATCACTATAATCATAGCAGTAGGTTTGTTACCTTTAATTGTCGGTGCAAGCTGTTTTTAGAACGGCGGAGCAGAGCCGTGAGCTGCTCAGAGCTACGCTACGGAGGCTCATGGGATTTCTTGGTTTCCCTCATCAAACTCATCAAATACACAATCCAACAACTCCACAACGCTCTGGTGGACAAGTTGTGACCTGCACATTCACCACGCTATGAGATAATAACACAACGTTACCAGACAGAGTTGTTTTAGAGGTGAATTCATGCAAAACCACTGATGTGCGTTGCCTTCAGGGACAGTTTTTCATCAAGCAGACTCTGAATTTACCTCTAAAACAACTCTCTGTCAATTAAAGGTAACAAACCTACTGCTATGACTAATAGGGATTATGGCAATGGGCAATTTGCCAAACTCTCATATCATATCATATTTCATTTTTTGGTGAACTATTCCTTTAAGTTAAAAAATTGTGCGATTAATTAGTTGTTTTTCTTTTAATCGGTTGACGTGAGCTCAGTGTGATGGTGCCAGGTCCCAGACACATTTATTCAGATGTTTGTTTATTAAAGAATAAAGGATGAGGTCTAAGTGAAGTCGACCTGATATGAGGTTCAGTCTGAGACACAGAGAGACGTGAGGAGGCGACAGTCCACAGACCTGGAGTCAGTTTAATCCTCTGCTCTTTAAAGTGTCAGAGACTTTTAGGTTTTAAACTGAAACAAAACCTGTTGTTTTCTTCACTTTCTCACGCCGACAACAAATCCTCTTAAGATGAGTGAACACGATGCGGATCACGCCTTTAAGTCTCCCACTAATCACAACAAGGAGCTGAATTCATATGAAGATTAAATAGAAACCGGTGTGACAGTAGTTTCCTCTGATCACAGTCAGAGACGATCGCTGTGGGAGTTTGCTGCAGGTTGTGTTTTTTTTTTTTTTAAAGAGTGAGATTTGGATTTGAAAGAGTTCCTGTTGGCTCCCTGTGGATGCTGCTGTTGCTATGGAAACTAAAACACACAGTTGCTTGGCTGCTGCCTGGATTAAAACACTGTGTGTGTGGACTAATACAACGTTTCTGAACTTACATTGTGTTTCTCTGACAGATAGTCAAACAGCATCCGCCCGTCTCTGAGGAACAAACAGAGAAACAGCAGATTAAAGTCGTTTCTCAACAACAATAATCCTCTGGTGTTATTATACTATTTATTTTAAATTAAAGAGGAACTATACAAGTTTAGTCTCTTCTAGAGCCGCAAAAAGTAATCGATGAATCGAACAATAATCGATTATTAAATGAATCGTCAACTATTCTGATAATCTAATAATCAATTTGAGTAGTTTTTTTAAGTAAAAAAGTCAAAATTCTCTGATTTCCGCTTCTTAAATGTGAATATTTCTGGTTTCTTTGTTCCTTTGTGACAATAAACTGAGTCTCTCTTTGATTTGTGGACAAAACAAGACATTTGAGGACGTCGTCTGGTGGTTTGAGAAACACTGATTGATGTTTTTCGAAAGAGACAGAGTTGTTTTAGAGGTAAATACAGAGACTGCTTGATGAAAAACTGTCCCTGAAGGCAACGTGCATCAGCGGTTTTGCATGAATTTCCCTCTAAAACAACTCTGTCTGGTAACGTTGTGTTATTATCTCATAGCGTGGTGAATGTGCAGGTCACAACTTGTCCACCAGAGCGTTGTGGAGTTGTTGGATTGTGTATTTGATGAGTTTGATGAGGGAAACCGAGAAATCCCATGAGCCTCCGTAGCGTAGCTCTGTGCAGCTCACGGCTCTGCTCCACTGATCTAAAAACAGCTTGCACCGACAATTGAAGGTAACGAACCTACAGCTATGACTATAGGGATTATGGCAATGGGCCAATTTGCCAAAATGTTGAACTATCCCTTTAACATTTTATTGACCAAACATCAAGACGACTGTTTTTATGTGAGAAAATCAGCTAAAGGAGTTTTATCGTGTGAAATCAGAAGCAGAGCAGACTGTAAATGTAGCATAGTTAAGGTAAAAAGTCCTCCATAGTTCCTCTTTAAATTAAAATGAACTTCTAAATCTTGTTAGAGAAGCGTGTCTATGCATCCGGCTGCTCAGACCTGGTGGACTGCATCTGCCTCGTGGTCTCTGGGTCTTCAAACATCTTGACGATTGGCTCCGTCTCCGACTGCAGCTGCTTCAGCTGAGCCACCACCGTGCTCCTCTTCTCTCTCAGGGCTGAAACACAGTTACAGTTCATATCATGGTCTGTCAATATCTCATTCAGTGAAGGAAAAACAACCGACACAGAGGCATCCTGAACCTCTGAGCCCGTTTCTGATTATTATTCAGTATTTACAATCATCTGCTTTATTGTTTTGTCCATGAACTGATAGAAAACTATAAGAAATGCTCATTTAAAGGTCCAGTGTGTAATAATTGTCAAGGTTTATAGGCAAAATCTGAATCTACTACCCAAGTATATAATCGCTATAAAATAAAACCTGTTTGGTTTTGTAGCCTTATAATTCTTCTTTTATATCTACATATAACAAGGGTCTTGCTTTAGACTAGAGAGTGTCGCCATCTTGCGCCGTCATGTTTGTACGGCAACCTGAAGGGAAAATCCAGCCAATCAGAGAGCACGTTTCAAGAGTTTCATAAATAAACCAATGAAGTAGAAGAAGAAGGAGGAAACAGCAGGCATGTGGTAAAATGGTTTAGATCTTCACCTCATCGCTCCATGCTCCTGAAATACTCCCAGTCGTCACAGTCCTGGGAAACAAGTTTTTTTTGTATCTGTAATACACAAAATCTGAAGTCTTCAGTTTGGTTGATTTCAGGCTAAAACCTAAATATTAATATGACCATGACAGAGGCCAAAGAAAACTCCACCAGTTTCACCAGTGATTAAAAAAAGAGGCAAATGAATTATTATTATTATTGTAACAACCTTCATTTAAACTCGGAGATATATTGAGGAAGCAACCTCATTTACAATATAGCCGACACAGAACACAAAACATTTGAAACATAGAATGAGCATTTTAGAAATACCAAAAAGTAAAAGTGACAAAGATAAACTGAAAAACAGAGAAGTCTAGTTAAAAACCGGAGCAGTTGGAGGTAAAATAACATGCAATATGGATTTAAATTGTCCTAATGATAAAGTGTGGTAATATAAGTTTCAGATGGTTTTGCACAGTGTTAACATTCAGTGTGAACAGAAGGAACCTGCAGTGTGAGCCAGTCCTTTGAGCGTGTATGATAGAGACTTGCATTAAAAGACATTAAAGAGTTAATATGGGATGGTAAGAGCCCAGAGAGAGCTTTAAAAATAAATAAAATCCAATGTCTGTCATGCCTGATGAAAAATGTACTTGCACTGTCTCATATTTTAGGGGGAAACGCCTCCATTTAGGGGCAGACTGCATGAGCCCTGATAATATATGCTGTTATACATGTTGTTATATATAGATATATAGATATATAGATATATATTGAGCTGTCACTCACAGTGTGGGATCTCTTTGTCCGGGTACAAGTTTTTATAAACATCCATGGCGAAATCCACCATGTTGGTCTCACTGAGGAGATCCAGCTTCCCCTGGAGGAGTTCCTTCTCATTGTAGATCTGTGACAATTAAAAAAACATAGATTTATATAAACTACAGACTTAGAAACATGAACATAAACACGTTCATGACCACCGCTGCTGCTGCTGCTCTGTAGTTTAGCTTCATGCTAAAAACAATAGCAGCGCTAACAGGACAGTTAGATTAGATTAAATAGATTAGATTAGATAAATCCTTTCCCAGTTTTCATGTTGAACTTCTGCTGTGATAAGTGAAGTTACATCAGCCAAACATTTATATAAGAACACGTACAAGTGTAAATTTATCACGTAGTTTATCCAAACATGACAGTTAAGGCCCTTTCACACCGCGGACGTAACGAATAAACGACACGAAATTGCGAAATATTCGCGGCCAAATATTTCGCATCAAAACCATACACACCGGTGGCGACGCGAATATGCGACGATGCGACAATTAAATTCCAAAGTTTCGCTTTGCGACGGGTGGTTCTTCGCCTCCACGTCATTTCTAATCTGTTAATTATCCCTCATGTATTCGCTGCTACGTTATGCCACTGTCGTCTTGTTACCAACTTTACTCAACACAGCAGCAGCTCACTGTCTGATCACTGATCAATATCTGATCACTGTCCTGACAGTATGGACACACTCGATTGCTATTTCTCCTCTTTCCACTTACCCCCCCTCTTCCTCTCCTCCTCTCTCCTCTCCCTCCCTCCTCCTCTCTTCTCCTCCTCCTCTTCCTCTTCCTCTTCCTCTCCTCCTCCTCCTCCTCTCTTCTCCTCCTCCGAGACACAGGTTATTTATTGTTTACATTAGCGGCCAAGCACGTGTCCATGCGTCCGTGTGTGTGTGTGTGTGTGTGTGTGTGTGTGTGTGCGTGCGTGTGTCTGTGTGTGTGTACGTGCCCAGAGAGACGGCAGGTGGAGGGGCTGACTGGCAGAGATGAGAGCAAAGACGGTGAAACAACAACTTCTTTTTCCTGTGAGAGACTGTGGCGGCCCGAGACTGTGCGGCCACCGTCTGTTATGGGAAACAGCTGTGTGTGTTCTGACGTGGTGGGTGTGACGTGGCCTACCTCCTTTTCACGCCACATGATTGGTTGATGCGTTTATTCGCCGGGCGAAAGCTCAGAAAAATCGACCTCGCTCCGAAAAAAAATTGTGCCGCATTTTCGCCGCGAAACATTCGCGGTCGGTGTGAAAGGACCCGTGATGAAAACTGGGGTTCGAAAAAAAATATTGACGCGCGAATTATTCGCACGAAAAATACGTCTCCGGTGTGAAAGGGCCTTTAGCCGTTAGCCGCTAACTGGCTAAGACGAGTCTCGGTGGTTTTTCAGCTACAAATATCGATAAATAAACTTTATCGATATATTTATTAGTTGTTCGCCGCTCGGTGTGTTTCACCTCTTTCACGGACAGGAACTCCAACAGAGGGAAAACCAGGTGTCGGTCCAGAAAATGTGCTATTTTGGTTGTCAGATCGTAGTCCGCCATCTTGGCCGCCAGCTTCAAAATAAAACTTTATTGATAAACAGTGTTGTGGTTGTGACGTAGGCTACAGCTACGTTCCCGGGTTTTTATTTGTGGTTGGAGAGCTCAGTAGTAGGCTACTGCAAAGAAATTAAAGACATTTTTACTGTAACTACACACAAACACACACACAAAAAGATAAATAAAATAAACCTGAACTGAATTGAATTAAATTGAACTGAATTACAGTAATATAGAAATAAAAGAAAAACAATCACAAAGGAACAAAACTACTGTACGACACATTGACAAATAAAGGAAACACAAACTTCAAGAATAAAGTCGTAAATGTACGTCTTTATTCTCGTAAATCTCCGACTTTATTCTCGTAATGTTATGACTTTTTTCTTGTAGGAAATGTACAACTTCATTCTTGTAAATTTACAACTTTATTCTCGTAAATTTACAACTTTATTCTCGTAATGTTTTGACATTTTTTCTCATAGGAAATGTATGACTTTATTCTCGTAAATTTACGTCTTTATTCTCGTAAATTTGCGACTTTATTCTCGAAGTCTGTGTGTTGTTTTTTTTCTCAATGTGGCCCTAATAGGCCTACTCCATCGTACAAAACACATTTCACAAACTTACAGGAAATATGTCAATAACATCATAGTTTATTAATTGAATTGTCTGTAAAATAAAATGTACAAACCAACACAGTGAGATAGATAGATAGATAGATAGATAGATAGATAGATAGATAGATAGATAGATAGATAGATAGATAGATAGATAGATAGATAGATAGATAGATAGATAGATAGATTTGGTTGTTTTTAAAGTAGCATCAAGGACTAAATTGCAGTGAAACCCCCCTGTGTCTCTGTAAGTGCTTTAGCCCCATGAATGTACAATTGGTTTCAAAGCTTCAGCTGAGGGCTGGTCCACATTAGTAGCTACAGATTCAGATTATTATCCCCCAGTTGCTATGACGAGAGCTGCACAGAGCCAGGAACACGGTGCACAGAGAGTATTTATTTCTGACAAATAAGCAGCAGCAAGTACATCAGGAGACAAAAGACAGCCAAGGCTTTATCTGCAGTCATTTTGTCTTGCAAGAAGAGGCAGGAATGTTTTAGGGTCAAACATATGGAGGATGCACCAACAGCCTTTGGACCGGAGCGGACATGTGGTGAACCGTGAGCCGGCGTATTGATCCCTGGGGTCAGAAGAAGGATCGGTCAGACAGTTAGCAGCTGTCGCCACAGCAGGGACTGTGGGCTTTATCAGCATCAGTCACTGAGCAGGAAAAAACACTCGTCTGCCTGCGAGCCATCACGTTATACCAGCTCAAACCAGCTCTGCTCAGGGAGCCGGCAGTCAGGGGGGGTGGAGGGGATGGAGGCTCTGGTGGTGGTGGCAGCGGTGGTAGCGGCTGCATCTTCAGTCAAATTATAAGCAGCAGAAGCCGTGGAAACACGATCAAACACCTCAAACTCTGCGGCTGACAGAAAGCCAGAGGCAAGAAGAAGCAGAAGAAGCATTAGCAGTGCTTCAGTGTGAAGGTGGCACCGCGCGACAGGAACTGATCAAAACAACAACCACAGAAAGACGGAAAAACTGTGAGCTAGGAAGTAAAGCTCAGGTAAACAGGACAGGAATGAAATAACACACATGTATGCAAATATGAAGTTGTTACTTGTTACCTATAAGAAGTGTTGAGAAAAAACAACAGCCAGATCATGACCAGGTCAGAACCGGGTCAGAAACCAGAAATTAAGGACATTTTTACTGTACACACAAACACACACACACAAAAAGATAAATAAAATAAACCTGAATTGAATTGAATTGAATTAAATTGAACTGAACTGAATTACACTCAGTAATATACAAATGAATGAAAAAGAATCAAAAACGACAGAGTATTAGAGCCACATTGACAAATAAAAAAAACACAAACTTCGAGAATAAAGTTGTAAATTTACGTCTTTATTCTCGTAATTTTACATCTTTATTCTTGTAAATTTCCGACTTTATTCTCGTAATTTTATGACTTTTTTAGGAAATGTGAATGTGAAATAGATGGATAAATAGAACTGAAGTCTCCCTATCTGCCCATAGGCTATTCGGACTGGCTGGGTTTAGGGGGCAGGGCCTCGTGCTGCCAGGTGTTGAGCTCCAGGACCAATGGAGGCAGGTGATGTCATCACGGCCATGAGCATATATACACGTAGATGCCGCATTCGGGCTTGTCAGGAACGTCATCGCGGCCGCCATCTTGGGGGGGAGTTCCTATGGTAAAAACCATAGATGACGTCATGCATGTACGAGGTAAAACAAAACATAACAAAATCCCATTCACCTCCCCCCCAAGATGGCAGCAGCGTCAGAGGCAGAGGCATAGTGTAGGCTTATCTATGGGCCACGAGGCTCAGAGCAGGTGAGACAGCTGCTGACAAACTGACCCGGAGTCAGTTAGCTACACCTGGTGTTAACATGCGTCTCCATGTCCACGTTGAGATCCAATCACATCGCACTGCACTCTTCCATCCTCCTCCTCCTCCTCCTCCTCCTCCTCCTCCTCCTCCACTTCTTCTCTACCGAGGAGCGGAGCAGCTGGACCCGAAGCTTCACTGGAGAAGCCAGAGATTTAATGAAGACGATGAAGCTGATTCATGACAGAGTGAAAACTGAGTTATCCTCCTCCTCTTTACTCCTCCTCTCCTTCCTCCTCCTCCTCCTCTTTACTCCTGCTCCTGCTCCTGCTGCTCCTCATCCTTTCCCTCTTTGCTCCTCCTCTTCTTCCTCTTTCTTCCTCTTCCTCCTCCTCTTTATTCCTCGTCCTCTTCCTATTTACTCCTCTTCCTCTTTGACCCTGCCCCTCCTCCTGCTCCTCCTTCCCCTCTTCCTCTTTACTCCTCCTCTTCCTCTTCTTCCTTACTCCTCCTCCTTTCCCTCTTCCTCTTTGCTCCTCTTCTTCCTTACTCCTCCTCCTTTTCCTCTTTATTCCTCGTCCTCTTCCTCTTTGACCCCCCCCCTCCTCTTCCTCCTTACTCCTCCTCTTCTTTACTCCTTCTCCTCCTTCTCTTTGCTCCTCTTCCTCTTCGTCTTCCTCTTTGCTCCTTGTCCTGCCCCTCCTCTTTCCTTCTCCTCTTTCCTTCTCCTCCTCTTCCTCTTTGCTTCTTCGTCTTTCTCTTTGCTCCTCCTCTTTCCTCCACCTCCTCTTCCTCTTTCCTCCTCATCCTCTTTGCAGCCTCACCTGGACACTCCTCACCCCTGATCCTCTCCTCCTCCTCCTCCTCCTCTTCTTCAGCCTGTTAACTCTTTGTGTCGACAGGAAAACGAAAGCGGCCATGTTGGTTTGTGGTTCATCAGGTGAGCAGCTCTGCCGTCACCAGGCAACAGTGGAGAGACTCGTCCTCTGGCTGCCCAGCCCTGCACACACACACACACACACACACACACACACACACACACACACACACACACACACACACACACACACACACACACACAAACACACACATTCCTACACACACAGATAAAACAGTGATGAAATGAATGATGAAAACGCCTGAACATGTAGTTGTAGTTTATTTTCCTGTTGTTCAGTAGAAAGTCGACTTCATCTTCATCTTCATCACAGAACTCCGATGTCCCACGGTCTGTGAACTGCACACGGGTTATAGTCTAACCTCATTGTGCACAACTTACAACGTTTTTCATTCTTCTGCTTCTCTGTAATTTTGGCTGTGTGTGTGTGTGTGTGTGTGTGTGTGTGTGTGTGTGTGTGTGTGTGTGTGTGTGTGTGTGTGTGTGTGTGTGTGTGTGTGTGTGTGTGTGTGTGTGTGTGTGTGTGTGTGTGTATGTGTGAGTTTTGGCAGGATTGTGTATTTTTATCTGGTCTTGTTGTTTCCAGCTCGGCTTCCTACTGTAAATCTAAAACACACGGTGTACAAACACTTTACTGCTGATGAGCTCCGTTCAAACAAACTGCATCTCACTTCCATGAAGCATCATACATTTATTTATTTTATCACATCTGGGTTTCAGTCTGACCTTTTGGAACTAATCATTTTCACTTCTCTCTTCACCAGATCACCTCATATATATATATACAGTATATATAGCCTCATATATAGTCGGCTTATGGAGAAAATACATGACACAATTCACTCAATTCATCCTCCTCCTCCTCCTCTTTTCTCCTCCTCCTAGTCTTCCTCTTTGCACCTGCCCCTTCTCCTCGTCCTCGTCCTCTTTGCTCGTCCTCCTCCCCCTCCTTCTCCTCTCCTCCTCATAAGCTCTGAAAGCTTCTCCTCTTCCTCTTGACTCCTCTTTTCCCTCCTCCTCCTCTTCGTCTTTGCTCCTCCTCCTTCTCTCTTCTCCTCCTCGTCCTCTTTGTTTCTCCTCCTCTTCCTCTTTGTTTCTCCTCCTCCTTCTCTTTGTCTTTGCTCCTCCACCTCCTCCTCCTCTTCTTTGCTCCTCCCCCTTTGAAGAAGAAAAACATGGCGGGGGTGACTCCTCCTCCACCTCCTCTTTGCTCCTGCCCCTTTTCCTCTCCTCCTCATAAGCTCTGAAAGCTTATCCTCTTCCTCTTGACTCCTCTTTTCCCTCCTCCTCGTCTTTCCTCCTCCTCCTTCTCTCTTCTCCTCCTCGTCCTCTTTGCTCCTCCTCTTACTCTTTGTTTCTCCTCCTCCTTCTCTTTGCTCCTCCACCTCCTCCTCCTCCTCCTTCTCCTCCTTTTCTTTGCTCCTCCCCCTTTGAAGAAGAAAAACATGGTGGGGGTGACTTCTCCTCCTCCTCCTCCTCTTTTCCCTCCTCCTCCTCTTCGTCTTTGCTTCTCCTCCTTCTCTCTTCTTATCCTCCTCCTCCTCTTTGCTCCTCCTCTTCCTCTTCGCTTTTAGCTCCTCTTTTAGCTCTTCCTTTTCCTCCTTGCCCCTCATCCTCCTTTGCCCTCCTCCTTCTCTCTTCTCTTCCTCCTCCTCTTCTCTCCTCTTTTTGCTCCTCCTCTTCCTCCCCCTCCTCCTCCTGAGCTCTGACAGCTCCAGCTCCTCCTGTGTGAGGAGGAGGAGGAGACGTCAGGTTCCTGAGGAGCTGAGTGGATCTTTACTTCACTAATGGACCGTCGTTAATTACACACACATGTAAAATCAATACTGTCACACTAATGCACTGCACACGCACACACACACACACACACACACACACACACACACACACACACACACACACACACACACACACACACACACAAACACAAACACACACACACACACTGTTTCCATATGAATATTGTATGTACGTGGAGTGAAGGACATTAAAGTGTAGATGGAGGAGACTGAACATTATCAGCAGCAGCAGAAACACAGAGAGAAGAAGACGAGATTAAAGACGACAGGAAGAAGAAAAACGTCTCAACCAGTCCAACAACCTGCAGCAGGTTCAGACGCTGCGTTCAAGACAAACTGGAACTTGGATTACTAAAACCTCCTGCCATGTTTTTACATATTCTGTGTTGTTATAAACTGTTTCCGTCTGTAACAACATCTCTGTCCCATCTGTCCGTCCTGGGTGAGGGATCCCCCCTCCTTCTCTCACCCTGAGGTTTCTCCGATTTTTCCCTGTTAAAAGGGTTTTCCATGGAGTTTTTCCTCAGTGGATGTGAGGGTCTAAGGACAGAAGATGTTGTTATGATGCTGTGTTAAAGGGATAGTTCAACATTTTGGCCCCAATTGACCCATTGCCATAATCCCTATAGTCATAGCAGTAGGTTCGTTACCTTTAATTGTCGGTGCAAGCTATTTTTAGAACGGCGGAGCAGAGCCGTGAGCTGCTCAGAGCTACGCTACGGAGGCTCATTATGGGATTTCTTGGTTTACCTCATCAAACTCATCAAATACACAATCCAACAACTCCACAAAGCTCTGGTGGACAAGTTGTGACCTGCACATTCATCACGCTATGAGATAATAACACAACGTTACCAGACAGAGTTGTTTTAGAGGTAAATGCAGAGACTGCTTGATGAAAAACTGTCCCTGAAGGCAACGCGCATCAGCAAAACAATTCTGCTTGCACTGACAATTCAAGGTAACAAACCTACTGCTATGGCTATAGGGATTATGGCAATGGGCCAATTTGCCAAAATGTTGAACTATCCGAGACAAACTGGTTGTAAAAATGAGCTATACAAATAAAACTGCCTTGACTTGCCTCCTACTTGAAAAAGTGCAGTAACGCCACCTCAAGTCAACACATGGATTAAAATGCATTTAAATGCCAAAATGCATTAAAACGTTCTTTTTAAATAGTTTTTGTGCTTTTGCTACGTGAAGCACTTTGAATAAAAAGTTTGTCTTGGTCCGACATGTTTTTGGTTCTAGCTACTGGAGATTCAGAGTTGCGAATCGTCGCAAACGCAGCAAGAGACTGAACACATGTTAACTATAGGCATAATATTAACTGTCAATTCTCAAATAAAAGCCCACGATCACCTGTTTGAGCCCTTTCTAAGCTGCTTCATTCTTGCTACAGTTCTCAACAGGATGGTTGGAGATCTTATTCTGTGGCATTTTTTATTGAATTGTTTGGAAATCCTCTTCACACTCCGATTGCAAAGAAGTAGGCTAATGAAATAATTTTTCACAAAAATGAACGAACAATCATGTTGAACGTGGTGATGTGAGCGACGCTATAGGCTGCTGCTATACCGCCGCGTGTAGCGAGGCTTCACCGTGATGTGAACCCAACGCTGAACAGGCGCTGCGTGTTCCTGAGCTCTGGAGCTTAACTCTTTTATCCCGTCTTTTCTTATCTTATTGTATCTCATTAGAGTCCGGGCCCTATTGTTTTCCTCAATGTTCTTCTTTCTTTCTTTCTTTCTTTCTTTCTTCTTCTGAGGAAATCCTACTTCTCATGCATAATCAATGAAAAAAACTTCACAGAAATGTTCGACCCCATGCCAGATTTACTCAACTCCAAGGACATGTGGCATAATAAGCGTTTAAATGTAAAAATTCCTACCAAAGCAACCCCCCTTTTATTCATTTTATTTATTTTTAACTGCTTCCTGCACTCTAATCTACGGAGCCCGTGATATATCATGGAATAAAAAAAATATAAGTCGTTCCCACGAAATAGCAAGTCGTTCCCACGAAATAGTAAGTCGTTCCCACGAAATAGCAAGTCGTTCCCACGAAATAGCAAGTCGTTCCCACGAAATAGCAAGTCGTTCCCACGAAATAGCAAGTCGTTCCCACGAAATAGCAAGTCGTTCCCACGAAATACCTAATTCGTGGGAACGAATTACTATTTCGTGGGAACGACTTGCTATTTCGTGGGAACGAAATACTAATCCTACTCCTGGACACATATGCGCCGATTCCGTGGGCGCTCCGGTGCACGAGCAGCCACCCACTGACCAGGTTGAGCACCCACTGAGGGGGCACGCCACCAGATGTGCATTTCTCCGTGCCGCCTCGGCCCCTCAGTTGTGTGTCTGTGGGTAGCTCGTGTGTGCGTAGCCTGTGTCAATGTGTGTATTAACACTAGAACCGCCAACATTCTAATCCCCCTTAAAACGCCACAGCGGTCTCGTCACGTGTAATTACATTGTTTCCAGTGTCCCGACCAGGTGATGTTCAGAGTTTAATCATAAAATATATATAAGCGCCGCTGTTTCATTATTTTAACCTATTTACAGCTGCGTCACCTTTACTTTGAAAGTCCAGTGGAGCTGAGCGTCAGGAGCTTATTATATATTAGGCTATAGCCTATATATTTCATTTTATATACAGTACAGTCAGTCACCGCTGAAAGAAGTTGTGCGCTCGCAGCAGGACAGACAATCAGATGGATAATTGGTAAAGTTAATAGTTTCACTTAATGTGGCCATTAATAAATTAATTCTAATGTTTCGCCTTATATGTCAGTGTTACCCAAACGCAAATCTTGAATAGGTCTCCGCTGTTTTCACATTTAAAAAGGTCTTTGTTATCTTTGTACAGAGACAATATGAGATTTGCTTGTAGTGCAGCACCTAAAAAAACCCACTGTAGACTATTCAGCCTCGCTTCCAATAAAACACACACTCGCGTTATTGCGATCAGTGAACAATATAAAACACGATTTAAAATGACAGAAAGGTACAATTGGGTCATTTCACAGAGGACTAAACTCAAAAGAAACCACTGGAGCACTCCATATAGCTAATGCAGAGGTTTAATAAAGGTGCACAACACCTAAAGTTTCGATGCGGTGTGCGTCTTCATCAGAGGTAAGCCGAACATAGGGTGACACAGCTGGTTATATAGTCACTACCTGGTGTTCATTCATTACATTGGCAATGATGTTCTTACACTCACCAAATGGGCAATACTTGATCAAAGGGCAACTTAGGTCCGCCTACCAAGAATAGGCTTCCTTCGCATTACAGGCCACGGTGATCCCCTTATTGCAGCGACCTGGCTCTCAATAGTCTATAGTCTACACACAGGACCCCCCCCCCCCCCCTCCCTCCCCTCGCTCTGAAAATATTGTAAAGACCCCGCAGTAATGTAA
The DNA here is from genome assembly GCF_905171665.1 of Trachurus trachurus. Classification (NCBI taxonomy): domain Eukaryota; kingdom Metazoa; phylum Chordata; class Actinopteri; order Carangiformes; family Carangidae; genus Trachurus; species Trachurus trachurus. The sequence continues at coordinate 4,247,848 of NC_139904.1, forward strand.
TGTTGTTGTTATGATGTTTAAGTTGTGTGATTTCTGACTGACTGTATGGTTGGATGAGAAACTGAGGGGCTGGGGTGATTGTGAGGAACAGAGTCCTGTGTCTGTGTGTGTGTAGGTGAGTGAGGAGGAGCAGAGGAAGAAGTGAGAGCTGTCAGATAAGTTTGTGTTATGTTGCAGTTACGTCGGGTCTGACGCTACAATATCAATAACAACATGTGCTTAGACGTTGGACGCGAAATAGCCGCGGAGCGGAGCCAGTTTCCTTTCGGTCCCGTTCACCGACTGTGCCAGATGCGCCAGAGCGCGCACCTCTGTGCCAGGCTCGCGCTCTGCGGCGATTTGTGTTTATTCGTCTTAACAGAGATGCTGAACAGAGGGATTAACACTAGAACCGCCAAGACGGTCTCACAGACCGTTTGTGTTTTTCTTATGTAAATTACTCTGTTTACATTAAACCTACAGGTCTTCCAGTCCGTGACTTTTCCTAAATATATGTGTTTAATGGTTTCTGAAGCTTACAACTTATTAAAATGAAACACACTCGATTTCTGAGCAATTATACCTCGCACCGGCTGTTATAGATCGCTGTGTCCAGCTGTGATCACACAGCAATTATTACAATGTTTCCATTTTGCAGTTAGAGAGAGAGAGAGAGAGAGAGAGAGAGAGAGGGGGAGACCGGGTGTATACGGCAATAACTGAAACAGGCCGGTTAGAAAAGAAAAAGGAAAATCAGAGAATACAGGATATGTCCAGGAGACTCCTCGGGACGTGAGGGAGGGGGGATCGGTTGGTGGCTCAGCCAGGTATTATAATGATGAGGATATTGCTGCATCTGTCAGCTGTCAGCTGACGTGTGCTCCGTGCAGATGTAACGGAGGTGCGCGGACTGTCTGTGTAGCGGAGGTGCGTGGAGCTCCGTTACGCAGACACTTCACAAACTTTATTTTGTGGGCTCAGGACAGACTAGATCATGATTAGTCTGTGTTATATAAAGCGCCATATATATAGCACTCACTCTCGTTCATAATGATTATTGAATTATAACGTAATAATAGCCTAATTCTCTCGGCTGCTGTCCAGTCCGGTAATAACAGGTTTCTGTGGGCGTGGAGCCTAAACTACGTAGTATCCAGGTAGAACAACTGTAAAACACTGGAGTTGATAACAAACTGACCTAGAAAAAATAAAAATCCAGTGAACAGCGACATCGACTCTTGACATGAGAGCAGCACACGTGTCCAGATGCGTCACTTTCAACTGTAGGCAGAAGTGTGTGCTGTAGGTGCAACATCGGTGCTGTAACATCACTCAGTCTAACCCCCCAACCACATCCAATCAAGACCCCAACACAACATAATATGAAGAAGGACTAACACTTATTATTTTTTCCACTTACAGAACTGTTTGCGACTGGAAACAATGTAATTAGGCTACACATGACGAGACCGCTGTGGCGTTTTAAGGGGGATTAGAATGTTGGCGGTTCTAGTGTTAATACACACATTGACACAGGCTACGCACACACGAGCTACCCACAGACACACAGCTGAGGGGCCGAGGCGGCACGGAGAAATGCACATCTGGTGGCGTGCCCCCTCAGTGGGTGCTCAACCTGGTCAGTGGGTGGCTGCTCGTGCACCGGAGCGCCCACGGAATCGGCGCATATGTGTCCAGGAGTAGGATTAGTATTTCGTTCCCACGAAATAGCAAGTCGTTCCCACGAAATAGTAATTCGTTCCCACGATTTAGGTATTTCGTGGGAACGACTTACTATTTCGTGGGAACGAATTACTATTTTGTGGGAACGAATTACTATTTCGTGGGAACGACTTGCTATTTCGTGGGAACGACTTATATTTTTTTTATTCCATGATATATCACGGGCTCCGTACTAATCTAAGTCGTCCTGGTCTCAATGTGTTGTTGGGTTATTGTGTTACCTGTGTTGCTGTATCGCTTGGGCGGTCCATCTCTTATGGTTTTATGGCATTTGTGACTTGTCTCTTCTATGTTGTTTTGTGAAGCACTTTGTAAACGTGTGTTGTTAAAGGGATACGCCAACATTTTTTTTCATGTCTTGCCTCACTCCGGAGTCCATGACCAGCAGATAGACACCATCCTTTCGACTGTGCGTGCAGTAACAAGGGAGATAGAGCCGTATCGCCCGTAATTAGCTTAGCTCAAACGCTGGAAGTTCATAGGTAGTGTTAGCCTGCCTCCTACCTGAGCCAAAATCAGCGGTCAGAAGCTGATTTCATTTTAGCTCTAAACTCTGTAAATATATCACTTTATCCACATTTCAAACATGTTTAGGCGAGAAAGTAGCCGTTTAGATCAGCAGTGTGTCGTTAATTTGTCTAAATACCAGCTGTTTACAATTTTGTTCGGATGAATTCGGCGCTACTCAAGCTAGCCGTTGTGACCAACGCACTTCCGGTTACTTTCACAAAATAAAACACCCGTTGCCCTTTACATACAGAAAACCATGACGATAGACTTTGTGCTTTTACTTTGAAACAGGAAGCTAACCTACCCTCGATGTAGCTAGCTTGAACCAAAATCGTCTTTGCTTGAACCCTCCGTTTTGACCGATCTCGTCCCGTTAGCGGCATTTGACCGCTCAAGATGCCTTACCGGAGAGTTTTGTCAGCTCTGAGACGAAGATCGGCCCGCCGGTTTCCGTTTAGAGTTGCTGAAGAGTTTCTCTGATGACTTTAGGTGGAGGCAGGCTAACACTACCCGTACACTTCCAGCGTTTGAGCTAAGCTAATTACGGGCGATACGGCTCTATCTCCCTTGTTACTGCACGCACAGTCGAAAGGATGGTGTCTATCTGCTGGTCATGGAGTCGGGAGTGAGGCAAGACACGTAAAAAAAAAAAAAGTTGGCGTATCCCTTTAAAGGTGCTATATAAATAAAGTAATTAAACTGGATCTGAGACACGTTTTCATTCTCTCAGTGGTTTTATCAGTGACTTGCTCCTGGAGGATGGAGATCGTTCTTCATTGTGTTTCAAAAAGGAAGTCACTCAGTCTGCAGAACAACCAGTGTGTGTGTGTGTGTGTGTGTGTGTGTGTGTGTGTGTGTGTGATTCACTGTGAATGAAAACACGTTATATATAAAATTAATGATGTGATGTTTGCGTTGCCACGGAGACGCCCTGGACAACAAATCATATTCTCTGCAGATAAAGAGACTGATTAACCCGACAGACACGATGACGTCATCAGGTTGGTGTTGTTGAAGTGAAGAGGAAACAGAAACAGAAACCACATCTGAATAACTGATCACTGTCCGGTGGTTTCTGCAGCTACATGAACTCTCTCTCTTTCATTGTTTAAATCTTTTCAGTAGAAACATAATGTACAGAATCGACCTTGATAAACGTGACTCATCTTCAAACCTACATTATTATTCTAAAATTATTCATTTATTTCTGCCTTCCTCATCAGGTTTTATTGTTGATGTGTGTTTGGATCTAGATGAAACATTAAAGGAGACATATTCTGCCCCTTTCCGCCAATTAAAATAGTTCCCATGTTCTTAAAAACATGCCTGTGACATTCTGCAGTCCAATCCCTCAAGTATCAAACATCACAGCTCTTTTCATCCGCTCAAAACAGCCCTGTGTCTGTCCCTTTAAATGCAAATGAGCCACTGTTCACCAGGCCCCGCCCCCTCTACAGGTACCTGTACTCACAGGTAGGGCTAGGATTATGCAAATTAGAAAACTAATGACATTGTTGCATGTCAACTGAGGGAACAGCTGGTAAAACCACATGGATTTCAACCTCAGGAGCCTGAAAGTTACTGGTTTGTTTGGTCAATTCTCACATTTCGGGGCCGGAAGGGAAACACCCAGATAAATGTTAAAGAGTCTTCAGAAAGTGATGTTTACATAATATGTCTCCTTTAAAGTTGTAACGAGTCAGTATTGACTCATTCATGTAATGGTTAATATGCACACCTGAATATTTCAATATTTATCGAACTTCAGATATTGAACAGTGTCATCGCACATCGGACATTTAGCTGATATCGTGCAGGATCATGTATTGTGTGTGTACGTACCCAAACCCAAATATACTGAAGAAGTACACAAATAATGCTTTGATCCCGAATAGTTTTGCTGTCCGAAGTTTCTCCTCATTATTCGGGAGCTTTTTTCAAAGAAAAAGAAGCGTTTGGATCAGCAACAGCACATAACCAGGTGGTTCTGGTTCACACTCCAACACAGTAGGTGGCGCTAATGCACCTTAACGTTGCTGCGCCGCCATAGAAGCACAACACGAGTAGAGCGCCAAACACGGGCAGGCAGCACTGTTTCATTTGTGTCTAGTTCTCGTTAGGGTTGCTAGGAAACAGCAAATCCCAGCATGCATTGCATCACAGTAGACAGGAAGTGCTCACCGATACTTCCAGGGTCACCGTTAAACAACGTAGCATTTTTCTCATAGACAATAATGGGAAAAGAAGCGGCTATAAAACGTGTCACAACCCCTGCGAAACGATTCGTTTCACGACCAGAATCTGATCCATTCAGTCCGATTACGTTTGGAAAGTCTAGAAGAGCCGCACCATTAAATTATTTTATTCCCGTTCTAGTTACCCAGAGCTAAAGTGGAAGTTAGCCGGCTAGCTCGGCGTAGCACTAGCTCGGCTGAAGTCGGTGCGCCCACTTCCGGTTTCTTCCCGAATCCGAAAGTTTTTTTTAAAAGCCCAAATCCGAAACCAAATACAAATAGGCTAGTGCATTGGCTGTACACTCCTATTGCAGAAAACAAAACATATGGCATTGTCAGTTTGTTTCCAGTATCATCCAGCTCTGTTTTACAACTGCAGGAGAAAATGTTGTTTCATTCCTCAGACCAGAGGAGAGAGTTCAACATCGGCAGCATCTGAAATAACACATGAAGTCTAATTAGCTAAATATTCCTTAAACCTGACAGGAGAGACAGAGGAATTTGTCTTGATGCAGTGGAAACAGGAGATATGTAGCCTACATATAAATATACATATATGTGCAGCAGTGATGGTGCAGATCAGAGGAGGAGGAGGAATCGCCGTGGAAACCCTGGATCTGGTGTGGGCCTGTGAAGTTCCCTGTTCGCCGCTGTCGGCCTCATTAGAGGAGAAACAAAGCGTGTGGCGTTTGTCAACACATGTTTCTTCTTCTTCTGTGTCTGTGTTTGTTTGTCGGAGCTGCAGATGTGAATCATCTCAGTCGGAGCTGATGTGAACGACGGGCGGCAGCGGCGGCGGCGTGATTCACCCTGAAGAGCCCACGGCCCGGTCGGTCGCACATGCAGGAACAAAGGATTCTGGGATTTCTCCTCTGGGTTTTTTTTTTCCCCCACCCTGACGTGTTTCATCATGATTCCCAGTGAAAAGCACAAGAAGTCGTTACAGGAGACTCACGGGAGGAGATGAAGAGAGACATATTTATATAAATATATGTATTCAAAGAGCAGAGGTTTAAATCTACACCTCTACATTCTGCTTTTAATCATCCTGATTTGTTTCATGTTCCTGTGTGATGAGTCTGAGCCGGTGACACGTGTGACGGACGCTGACGAGCTGCTGAGTCACTGGAACTTCACAAACACAGAAACACACAAAGTCGTCTTCGTCGTATTTTAAGAAACAGCTCGTTAAAAAACCTGGGACACACCGAGCTCCACCGGCGCCTCGCTGTGTCTGCTTCTCCAACCTGCGCTGGGTTTGAAGTCAGAGGAGTTTTTATTTGTGTCGTCGCTGCGGTGAAAGAGAAAAAGAAAAAAAACAGAAACAGAAACAGGAACAAGAAACTCAGTGAAGAGACAGAAACAGCTGCAAAGACACTGAGACGACTTCATCAGTCTGACATGAGACTCACAATACAACAGGAAGTGTTTCTGGAGGACACAATAACGTGAGGGACCAAATATGATCAATCATCTAATAAACCAAACAAACTCACTAACAGGAAGCTGTCTGCACGACTTCTGAAGTCAAGAAGAGGAACAACTGAAGGCCCCCAACCGGTCCCTCGCTTTAATTAGTCCCCAACTGGTCCCTCGCTTTATTGTGTCCCCAACTGGTCCCTCGCTTTATTGTGTCCCCAACCGGTCCCTCGCTTTATTGTGTCCCCAACCGGTCCCTCGCTTTATTGTGTCCCCAACCGGTCCCTCGCTTTAATTAGTCCCCAACCGGTCCCTCGCTTTATTGTGTCCCCAACTGGTCCCTCGCTTTATTGTGTCCCCAACCGGTCCCTCGCTTTATTGTGTCCCCAACCGGTCCCTCGCTTTATTGTGTCCCCAACCGGTCCCTCGCTTTATTGTGTCCCCAACTGGTCCCTCGCTTTATTGTGTCCCCAGACCAGTCCCTCACTTTATCGTGTCCTCAACCGGTCCCTCACTTTATTGCGTACCCAGATTGGTCCCTCGCTTTAATGTGTCCCCAGACCGGTCCCTCGCTTTAGCGTGTCCCCAACTGGTCCCTCGCTTTATCGTGTCCCCAGAAACACTTCCTGTTGAAAACATTTTTACCCTTTGTTTCCTGAGATGAGCAGATAATTATCATGTTGTTTGGAGACATCAAGGCTCGTTGCTTTATTAAATATAAAGTTTATTAATCAGAAATCAAACTCATTGACGACACTGAAGCAGAAATCACGTCCGTCTCGTCTCAAATGGACGAGGTCTGTCTCTCAGCTTCACCGTGGAATCATCTTTTTTTTAAATTCCTCAGCACCTTCCCTCCTTTAGTCAGGGACATGAATGACACTCGACTTTCCAACTGCACTTGAATGCACCATGCAGTAACACTCAGGTCGCCTATTGATCGTGGTGAAGCAGAAGAGAGAGAATAGACTCGATCGATGTTTCCTAAAAACCTGTTTGATAGTGAGCGACTGTTGATGATTGATCGAGTCCTGAAGAAGTTTGTGTTTCTGAGAAAAACCAGCAGTCGCCAGACGAGTGGAGGAACTCCTGTTTTCTTTATTGATTAGTTGACTTTTTATTATTACTGAGTTTCTAGAGGATTGGTACCTTAAGGCTTTAAGATAATTCATCATGTCTATTGTCAGTTTTATTCTTTAAACATTGTTGTAATGGAGTTCATCTTTTAGATTTTTCATTTTTAAATTGAGTGTATTTTACATGTAGTTTCCTCTCCTTCATGTATTACGCTTGTTTTCCTGCTTCACTAGTTTTGGACTGATGAGCCCCGATGTCAGAGCTCCTGTTTCTCCCGTCGTCTTATTTCTGTTTATTTGTCTCTGACATGTTTGTTCTGTTATTTATCACTCTGTGTTTGTGTGTGTGTGTGTCTTCACTTGTTTTTTAATCATTCAATAAAATAAAATAACAGCGGCGTCCTCTCTGCTGCTCAGATATTAAAAACCTGCTGCAGGACAAACTGCAGCATAAATCAGACTCAGTTCATTTACACACACACACACACACACACACACACACACACACACACACACACACACACACACACACACACACACACACACACACACACACACACACACACACACACACACACACACACACACACACACACACACTTCCTCCTCCTCTGTGTGATGGATCAGTCTGAATTAACTGAGTCAGAAACATCGACCTCATTACCTCATTGAGTGCCAGCCCTTTTATAAAATGGTCAGTGCCATGTGCCAGTGTTTTGGGGCATTTTGAGTAATATTTCAAGACCCACAGAATATTTTGTACTATGACTACACCAAACAGCTCAAAGGAAAGAGGAGACTCTCTATTTAACTAGGGAAAAAAACATTTGTTTGTACCTTGTTCCATTCTTGATTTATCTTAAGTTGAATAGAGCCTGGTTGCACCAAAAAGACCACTTTTTTTCTAGAAAGCTGAGAAAAATACATTTTTGTGAAAGAGAGTCTCTCAAGAAAAACAGTGATTTATCCGTTTTAATTTTGGCTTCAAACATATGTAAGACATCTGAAAATTTCATTTCACAAGTTTTTTCATTGTACAAAAAAACAACAACTAAAATACAACAAGTAGGAGTCCTACTCTGCAGAGTGATGTCTGCTCTCCTACTTCTCCTGCAGTTGCTGACATTCTGATTTACCAGTGGGTATTGGGGCAGGATTTTCATTTTCTCTTTCTATTAGCCAACATGTCTATGGTGAACCTACAATATGTTGACCAACAATGTGATTTTCTTCTTTAAAAAAAACTGAGTTGAGGCATATTTCTGCTGGCATATGATTTTTTTGTAGGCTATTATATCTTATACCATGGTCTGGGTGAATACTCGATTCTGATTGGCTGCTGGGTGTCCATTAAAAAGTGATAATGGACACCCATAAAGATGTTCCGGTCAAATTGCCTGATTACGTTCTAAATATTACTGCGCTGGCTCAAACGCTTGTTGGTAACCACGGCAACGGACACTCGGACCAAAACAACTTTTTTTCAGCGCATCACGGCCGTTAATATAATACATCCATGATCACGGCACTGGAGTCTGTAAACACACAAGCGGTAAGAAGTGCACTGGACCTCTGAAAAACTTTGTGTCACGTAACATTTAAGCCGTCACCTCACTTCCCTTTATCAACTATCAGGCTGTGGCAGAGTCACTGGCTGTACACTGCGGTCACAGCGGGTCCCTCTTTTTTTTCTTTTATCGCAGACGAGAGTTATATAGTCCGCTCAAGAAGACCATAGACTGTAGTGAAAGACGTATGATTTTAACGGTAAAAACAACATTAAATCATAAGTGAATGATTTAATATGTGTATTTTTCTCGTAAGTGACCATGGTATAAGCGGGGTAATGCCCTTCGAGGTGTCCGATTATCAGAGATTAATGGACTTCGCGGAAGCAACCGTCCTCCGCTTCGCGTCGGACGGTTCACGCCTCCGCGTCGTCCATTAATTTCTGATAATGGACACCTCGTCGGGCATTATCCCTTACTTATACCATGGTCTGGGTGAATACTCGATTCTGATTGGCTGCTGGGTGTCCATTAAAAAGTGATAATGGACACCCATAAAGATGTTCCGGTCAAATTGCCTGATTACGTTCTAAATATTACTGCGCTGGCTCAAACGATTGTTGGTAACCACGGCAACGGACACTCGGACCATAACAACTTTTTTTCAGCGCATCATGGCACTGGAGTCTGTAAACACACAAGCGGTAAGAAGTGCACTGGCCGTCTGAAAAACTTTGTGTCACGTAACATTTAAGCCGTCACCTCCATCACCTCACCTCCCTTCATTGATCAGCTATCAGGCTGTGGCAGAGTCACTGGCTGTAACGTTACGCTGCGGTCACAGCGGGTCCCTCTTTTTCTTTTTCTTTTATCGCCGACGAGTGTTATTAAATAGTCCGCTCGGCTCAGCCGCTTAAAGACGTATGATTTTAACGGTAAAAACAACATTTTAACGGTAAAAATAACATTAAATCATGACTGACTTATTTAACTCATTGAGTGCCAGCCCTTTTATAAAATGGTCAGTGCCATGTGCCAGCGTTTCGGGGCATTTTGAGTAATATTTTAAGACCAAGAGAATATTTTGTATTATGACTCTGAAAACACAAAATAGCTCAAAGGAAAGAGGAGACTCTCTATTTAACTAGGGAAAAAACCATTTGTTTGTACCTTGTTCCATTCTTAATTTATCTTAAGTTGAATAGAGCCTGGTTGCACCAAAAAGACCACTTTTTTTCTAGAAAGCTGAGAAAAATGCATTTTTGTGAAAGAGAGTCTCTCAAGAAAAACAGTGATTTATCCGTTTTAATTTTGGCTTCAAAAACATGTAAGACATCTGAAAATTTCATTTCACATGTTTTTTCATTGTACAAAAAAAAAAAAAAACTAAAATACAACAAGTAGGAGTCCTACTATGCAGAGTGATGTCTGCTCTCCTACTCCTCCTGCAGTTGCTGCCCCCTCACCCTCTCCTCCCCCCTCCTCTCCCCTCCCCTCACCCCCTCTCTGCCCCTCCCCTCTCCTACTTCTCCTCCTGCTGCTTCCCCTCGTCTCTGAAGGAGGGAGTGAGACGTCATGGCGTCTTCAGCCTCTGTGCTGGACGCGGCCGCGGCAGCGACGCACCGCGCTGATCTCTCGGTTCGTCGTCACGACGTCGGTTTACAGCAACTGGTGAAACTGACTCCGCGATCCGCTTTCGCTTCGGCATTTTGGTGCTGATCATCTATGAGTTTACCTTTCCTGCCTCCTCCGATCGCTTCATGCTGGAGCTATGCTAATAGCATCCGTGGCTAAGCTTTCCTCCAGCTCCACGTTACACTTGTTCCAGGCTCTGCCCGTCGTTTTCCTCTAGAAATAGAAACTTTTCCCAACTTTTTTATCTCTGTACCGATCGCACTCGTCTTCTCCTTCCTCTTCACTTCTTGCTCTGATCTACAGTCTCATTCGTTCTACACATCCCAGAAGCCCCAAAATTACTCACAGTGTGCGCAACAGCGTCCCCATTTACCAGCCGCAGAAAACTGCATTTGACGTATATATACGTCAATGGCACTCAAGCGTTGGATTTTGATTGACGTATATATACGTCAATGGCACTCAATGAGTTAATATGTATTTATCTCGTAAGTGACCATGGTATAAGCGGGATAATGCCCTTCGAGGTGTCCGATTATCAGAAATTAATGGACTTCGCGGAAGCAACCGTCCTCCGCTTCGCGTCGGACGGTTCACGCCTCCGCGTCGTCCATTAATTTCTGATAATGGACACCTCGTCGGGCATTATCCCTTACTTGTTTCATACAGTATAGGCTACACCACATTTATTTCACGCTGAGTTAAAGAGGAACCAAGCAGGATTATTCCCATGGTTATGCTACATTTTTGGTTTAAAAAAATGGGAAAAGCTCATACACATCCAAAATGCAGCAGGTGCTGAGTTCGAGAAAGTTAAATAAGGCAAAAATGAGAACTGGCAACACTTTCTTCTCCTGAAATAGAAAATATAATTATTCAAGGGCTACATATTAAAAGAGAAAACAATTTGAACAATTACATTCAGGTGCTGCTCCATTTGTATCTTTATTGAATGAATGAATTCAAACATGTGAATGATATAGTAGCCTCGTCTCCATGGCGACACCGCCACACAAACGTAATGCGCCCCATAACCCGTAATCTCTTGTTGATGACAGATAAGACTACACAGATATACACATGGTAACATGGTAGATGATAAATAACCTTATCCACCGCTCCATGGATTGATTTCTCACCGGATTTGTTGTTGGAAACAAATGCACATGGAGGAGAGGAGGGTTAGAGGTAGGAAGTAGAAATGTATTTTGTCTTAGTCTGTGCAGGTTCAACCTCTCCACAAAAGGTCATGTGTGTGTGTGTGTGGTAGGTTCAGTGTGTGTGTGTGATGTGATGTGATCTGAGAGCAGCTCTGCTCCAGTGTTTCCCGACTCTGCTGAAGACGTTTGACAGGAAACATCAGAGCGACGGCAGCAGCAGCGAGACGACAAGGTGTGGAGTTCAAACACACACACACACACATACACACACACTGAGCCGCCGTCGGAGCGACGAATCAGAAGAGGAGCATCTTTAACTCTGTTACTCGGAGCCACAGGCTTTTCTCCGTAGCAACAGGCTGACCTGGTTTCTATGGTTATTGTCCCCTCTACTTCCTGGACGACGGAGGAGAGAAGGAGAATTTAACTTTACTGCTGCTGCTGCTGCGACGATGACATCACTCCTGGTCTGTGAGGTCACTGAGGACGGAGATGGGCGTGTCCGTCTGTCAATCAACTTCAACATTTAGCAGGAGGCAGAGGCTGTTTTCGAAACCACATACTACCATACTGCCTACTACCATACTGCGTTAGTATGTACTGTATACTACATACTGAATGTGGGATTCAGTCTGCTACTTCAGCAGACCGACGCCGTTCACACCGCAGTATACGAGTTTCCCAGAATGCATTTCGCGGCAACCGGTAGCTTTAGCTGTAAAACAGGTGAAAAGCTGTTTTATTTCCCGCTCTGTTATTATGTAACTTTATTAAGTTTTAATATTTTTTCATGCAAGAAAGTAACTGTTTAGATCCCAAATATACGACCAGTTTATCCAAACGACGGCTGTTTAGAAGTTTGCTCCGATGTTTTTCAGAGACCGGGACATCACAGAGGCAGCAGCCGCTCTGCAGAGCTGCTCGGCCGGCCAACCTCCGTCGTCATCCCGGGGGAGAAAACGATCGCTAATTAACTTACCCGCAGGTTTTTAGAGGTTTACCACCGGCTGGTTAAACTATTTTTAAATTTTTTAACTATCACTGTGTGTGACCGTTGTTAAATAACGAGTCGGTGACAGACTGATGGTGGAGGCAAGAACACACACACACACAGACACACACACTGAGGTAGAGGTTGCAGTGAGTTCAACACAGCTGCTGATGATTCATTCTGTAAAATGAAACTGATGTTTTAAGGGAGATGCCCCCCCCCCTCAACGCCACCAACCCCCCTGAGAGCTGAGTGCAGATCCACACACACACACACACCCACACACACAGTGTCAGTTTAAAGCCGTGAGCTGAGTGAATAAAGCTGCCGAGGTGATTTTATTTTCTTCGTCTCCTCCTCCTTTCAAAGAAATTATAAAAAAAAAATCCTGCGAGGCGACGCTCGGCTCATCCCCACGTCTTCTTCTTCTTCTTCTTCCTCTCTCTCTCTCTCTCTCTCTGAGGCTGTGACTGTGTGTGACTCTGCCCACGGTTGCTATGCAACAATCAGACTAACAAGAGTCATTATTGAATAAGTCATTAAGTTAAGGCGACGATTCAGGAGGAGGAGGAGGCGTCTCCGACCTGGAGACAGCTGGGACCGATGATGATGATGACGATGATGAGTTGAACTGCAGAGCTGCAATCTGCTGTAACCTGCTGGTAGTTAAACTACATTTATATTTTGTGCTGCGTCAAGTATTTCAACTACTTCTCAATTTACAAACTACAATTTTGACCAATGAGATGAAATATTATTTTATTTAAAGGGACAATGAGGAGTTTGTATTTGGTTCAAAAAGAGTCTCATATTAATGTTGATGAATCTACGTTACCACTTGTTAATGGGTCCTTTTAGATAAATATATCGTTTTGTCTTTATAGTTATTTTGTTATTATTATTTAGTGGTCGACTCGCCCATCATTTCCTAGTTTCAGTTTCCCGGACGCTGACCAGCAGATCATGGGAATATCGCCGCCGAATCGCCGTTTATGGTCGGAACTACGACGGTATCTGATCGTCTTCCAACCTCCGACTTTCATTCTTGATCAATGAAAACATTCTTGGAAAATGTTTTCACTTTCGTCCGTCTTGCGCCTGTCCAAGAATTTCACCGTGCACGCGGAGGCTCACGGGCAATGTAGTGAAAACACTTTGCTTTCCAAAACTCCTCGTTGTCCCTTTAAGGGGATATTGTGTAACTTCTCCTGTTATCTATTCATGAAAATCGATTATTTGGTTCTTCAGTCTGTTTTTCATTAAAGGGACAACGAGGAGTTTTGGAAAAGCTAAGCGTTTTCACACTACATTTATGAGCCTCCGCGCGCACCGTAAAATTCTTTTGACCGGCGCAAGACGGACTCATGTTTTCATTCATCAAGAATTAAAGTCAGAGGTTCAAAGAGGTTCACATACCGTCGTAGTTCCGACCATAAACGGCGATTCAGCTGCGTTATTCTCATGACTCGTTGCGAAACCGAAAGTAAAAAACGCTGGTCGGCTCGACCAGCATCTCCGCCACCACTAATAATAACAAAATAACGATAGAGACAGAACGATATATTTATCGAAAATGGGCCCATTAACAAGTGTGGGTAGCGGAGATTCATCCACATTAACGTGAGACTTTTTTATAACCGAATAGAAACTCCTCGTTGTCCCTTTAATCAATAATCCCCCCATCAACAAAGTGAAGTGTTCCTTTCAGCTCTGAATGAGCCGTTCATATCATTCATATCTCCATGGAGCGGGTAAGCTCGGTGCTGCTGCCATGTGGTGTCGCCATGTTTTTACGTTCAGTGGCAGCGCGACGGTAGGAAACCACGGAAACTCAGCGGAGACACCGGAGCTGTCGGCTCAGGTGGAGGTGGCGTCTGTGAAAAGTCACCGCGGTAACCACGGTAACGCAGTGAGGAGGAATGGAGCGTTACACTGATGCTGCATTCACCTGCAGTCGGGCAGACGGCCGTCGCTAACAAACCAGATGTCATTTTAGTCACAGAAGTCCAGAGAAAGCCGGTAAAACAATACCACATCGCCATGACAACATATCGTCACGTGTATTGTTTTGCCTCGTGCTGACGGACCACTTGTTTACATAGAGGCTTGTTTATGCCGTTACGCGCAGCGGCTGTCGTCCGTCTGCCGTCTGCCCAATTTCACGTGAATGCAGCATGAAAAATACGATTGAGTTGCTTGAGATATACAACCACAACGCTAGATGGGAGGAATTCCTACACAATGTTCCTTTAAACAAAATAAAACAACCTTTTTTTTTTTTTTTTAGCTGCTTTTGTGCTGCTGCAGTGTTGAATGTAGAGGTGTGTTTCTGCTGGATGTGCATGTTTTCTAGGCTTTTATATTTAGTTCCACATGTTGATTTATTAACACTGAGTTAAATGAGAGGTAGTAGTTGCTAAAGCTGCTTTTTTTTTAGCTGTAGTTTTATAAACTACTGCCAGACTGAACTACATCTCAATACGTCCACAACAACCAACCACACCCCGACTCTTAACCCACCGACCTCCTCACTGATCCAATCCCATTTCCTGCTGCAGCTGAATCATTACTCTGACTCCATTCATGGACATGAGTGTGTGCGTGTGTGTGTCGATGAGTGTTTCTGCAAGAGGCGCACATTTTCTGCACGAGCCGGAGTGATTCATGGTGTGTCGGTGTGTGAGTGTGACTCGACTAAGTGTGTGTGTGTGTGTGTGTGTGTGTGTGTTCATTACAGGTTTGATTTTTGTGTCCCTTGGTAAAACAAACACAGACTCCAATTAAAGCAGCAGCAGCAGCAGCAGCAGCAGCAGAGTCTCTGACGACGCTGCAGAGTTTTAACCCTCAAACACCTCGACTGCTCTCCAACCTGTCACTCAGAGGCTTAACGTACATGTGTGTGTGTGCGTGTGTGTCTGTGTGTGTCTGTGTGTGTGTGCGCGTGTGTGTGTTTTCAGATTGGTCCGAGGCGTCGGTCGAGAGAGAACTGATGTCAGGTTTTAGCCACAGAGACCAATCAGAATTGAATCAGAGAGAAACAGAAACAGAGAATCTGAGAGCAGTTGTTGGATTGTTCTCTGATGTTGCCACGGAGACGCACGCCACTGTCAATAAAAGCTGATCAGTCCCACACAACCGTCCCCACGGAGACAGACAGAGCTGCTCTTAACTTCAGGCCGACTGCGGCGAGTTTCAAGTGATCGAGTCCAGATTCAAACAGAACGTTTCGATTAAAGCTCCTTCAGAGTAAAGGTAGATGTTTGCGTTAAAGCTCCTTCAGAATAAAGGTAGATGTTTGTATTAAAGCTCCTTCAGAATAAAGGTAGATGTTTGCATTAAAGCTCCTTCAGAATAAAGGTAGATGTTTGTATTAAAGCTCCTTCAAAATAAAGGTAAATGTTTGTGTTAAAGATCCTTCAGAATAAAGGTAGACGTTCGTATTAAAGCTCCTTCAGAATAAAGGTAGATGTTTGTATTAAAGCTCCTTCAGAATAAAGGTAGATGTTTGTGTTAAAGATCCTTCAGAATAAAGGTAGATGTTTGCATTAAAGCTCCTTCAGAATAAAGGCAGATGTTTGTGTTAAAGATCCTTCAGAATAAAGGTATAGATGTTTGTATTAGTCTAAAGCTCCTTCAGAATAAAGGTAGATGTTTGCATTAAAGCTCTTTCAAAATAAAGGTAGATGTTCGCATTCAAGCTCCTACAAAATAAAGGTAGACGTTCATATTAAAGCTCCTTCAGAATAAAGTGAGTTTCTGTTTCTAATTGGAAAATAAATTAACTGATGATAATAATTTTTAAAAAAAATGAATGAATGCATGCATGAATGAATGAATGAAAACAAATTCTGATTAAAACTGAATTTTTCACTTGTGGAAACAGAATTAGACAAACACCATCACAACAGAATAAATGAACAGCTGCTGATTAAAACTAATGAACCCTGTGATGAGATTGTCTTGGTGAATGATCAGGATGAGCTTCGTTACATAAATCACCTTAAATCTCCTCCATGCTGTTAAAAAGTCTGTTTTTTTATTATTTGCAGCGTCTCTGAAAGAAAGTCAGAGTTTAAACCTCGAATAACTGAAATCAACAGAAACAAGAAGTTTCTGTCTAGACAGAGATTTCATCTACAGGTCTTTAAAAACAACTCTGACACAACTCAGGTCAGACGGCAAAGAAAAACACCAAACACCTCAGACGACAGATTCAACTAAACGTAACATGATGTTTATCTGACTTCATCAGTCCTACGGTGGCCCCGAGGGCTCAACTCACTGTAGCTGGAAAAAAGAAAATACAAACTCAAATTTAGAAACAACATCAATAGTTTGACAAAACCTCCACAACACAACAGGAAGTGTTTCTGGGGGACACGATAAAGCAAGGGACCAGTCACAATAGAGTGAGGGACCAGTTACATTAAAGTGAGGGACTGGTCACGATAAAGTGAGGGACCAGTTACGATAAAGTGAAGGACCAGTCACGATAAATTGAGGGACCGGTCACAATAAAGCGAGGGACCGGTCACAATAAAGTGAGGGACCAGTCACAATAAAGTGATGGACCAGTTACGATAAAGTGAGGGGCCGGTCACAATAAAGCGAGGGACCAGTCACAATAAAGTGAGGGACCAGTCACAATAAAGTGAAGGACCAGTTACGATAAAGTGAGGGACCGGTCACAATAAAGCGAGGGACCAGTCACAATAAAGTGAGGGACCAGTTACGATAAAGTGAGGGACCAGTCACGATAAAGTGAAGGACCAGTTACGATAAAGTGAGGGATCGGTCACAATAAAGCGAGGGACCAGTCACAATAAAGTGAGGGACCAGTTACGATAAAGTGAGGGACCAGTCACAATAAAGCGAGGGACCAGTCACAATAAAGTGAGGGACCAGTTACGATAAAGTGAGGGACCAGTCACAATAAAGCGAGGGACCAGTCACAATAAAGTGAGGGACCAGTTACGATAAAGTGAGGGACCAGTCACGATAAAGTGAGGGACCGGTCACAATAAAGTGACATATTGATCAGATGGACTGTTAACTTAGCATTAGCCTTTAGCCTGGTCCCTCACATTATTATGCCCTTCAGAAACACTTCCTGTCCTGTTGTGTTGTGAGTTTCTTTTTGTCAAACCAATGCAGTTGTTTTCTGAATTTGCAGCACGTTCAGTCTCTCACTGTGTGTTTTCCTCGGCTGCTGTGAGTTTGTCCCTCTGGGCCACCGTAGTTTACACCTGTTTAATCACAGTAATGAGGTGAGAGAGTGGAGGAGCTTCTATTGATCCACAGTAGTAACACCAGTCAGTCCTCCTCCTTCCTCCTCCTCCTCCTCCCCCTCCTCTTCCTGTTGTTTCTCTCTTTCCTCTCAACATCTGCATCAGTCTCCTCCTGAGTGTGTTTGCTGTAAACTGAGCGTCGCTGCTCAACCACAAAACCTAATTACACCTCCTGTGGTCGCTTCTGTTTGTGTTTCCACTAATCGTAGCTCATCACCTCCTCCTCCTCCTCCTCCTCCTCCTCCTCCTCCTCCTCCTCCTCCTCCTCCTCCTCCTCCTCCTCCTCTTCCTCCTCCTCCGCCAGTTTTATTGAACTGTTTTTCTTAGGAATTCAAAGAGTTCATGAGTTTTTTCTTGTAAAAAGCTTCATTTGCTGCAGTGAAACAGTTTCTAACCTAAGAATAATGACGACATCACTCCCTAGTTCATAGTTTGTTTTTTTTAATAAATATCCCAGTAAACCAGGATCCAAACAGAGTTTCCTCCTCCTCCTCCTCCTCCTCCTCCTCCTCCTCCTCCTCTCTCTGTGTGAAGTGAGTCAGATGTAAACATCGTGTTGAAGTTCAGCCTGAGTCATAAACTCCAGTCACAGTCACAGTGTTGACGATCCTTCGGCTCTGAAACGTTTCACTCTACAAAAACAAATCATCAATGAACCAGCAGAGATCAATAACAAAAGGTTTGACTGTGTATCTGTGCTGCGTTCAGGGCTCAGTCGGTTTTTCCTGGTTTCGTTTTTGAATATTGTGGAAACGTCTTTCAAAACAGATTCAAGATCTTTCCGGTGTCCCAGCTTTCGTCTCTGCGGCACCGCCACACAAACGTAACGCGCCCCGTAACCCGTAATCTCTGGTTGATGACAGATAAGACTACACAGATATACACATGGTTGGTAACATGGTAGATGATAAATAACCTTATCCATCGCTCCATGGATTGATTTCTCACCGACTTTGTTGGAAACAAATGCACATGGAGGAGAGGAGGGTTAGAGACACAGAAGGAGGAGACACCGCACCTGGAGAGGTCAGATTTAAATGTTCTAATCATCAAACATCCGCCGGACACCTGAACGCAGCACAGACATCTGATGTTATTGTTTATAGATGAATCAGTATGAAAAAAAAAAAAAGAAACACCTTTTCCTTGATATCCTTCCTACTGTTTGTGTGCAGTGCATTCTGGGTATAATGGTAATGTAAAGTAGAAAATTTCCTCTGGGAAATTTTGATAGGACCACGGGGGGCTATTGGGGGCATACCACCTCTGTCAACATGGGAATCAAACCCACGATCTTAAGGTCAAGACAGAGCTGATCAGACAGACACATGATCATCTTTCACTGAGCTCTGATATGGAGGAGCTGTAACCACATTAAGTCACCTCTGTGCTGGTGTTTGTGTGTGTCTGTGTGTGTGTATCTCTTTAATCACATGAAGTTACCTGTGTGTGTGGGAGAGGAGTGCGCGCATACGCGTGTGTATGTTACCTGTGTGTTTTGGTGTGTGTGTGTGTAACTGTAATCACATGAAGTTACCTGTATGTGTTGGTGTGTGTGGCTCCAGGTGGATTGTTTATAAACCTTAACGAGCTCTGACCTGAGGCTCAGAGGTTACCACGGCAACTTGAGGTGGTTGCTAGTGACGATAGGGGCCCCCCAGGCTGAGGCAGACAGAAACATCGAGAAAAAGAGCGATTTTCTGCACTGGTCTCACATTTAGGCTTATTCTGACAAAAAGGTAACTCCTATCAGAAAGAAACACAGACCATCATCGCTGTAAGGACTTCCTGAACGATTTGGTGTGATTTTGGTGTTTCTACAGTAAATATTTTGGAGACTTTTGCGAGTTTAAAACAGGGGTCCGTTCTGCTTCTCTCAGAAAATCTTTGTATTGGAGTCAATGAGAAGCAGAGACAGACGTGGCCGCACTTAGAGGCTGATAATTCATATTCTGTAAGCCTCTCTGATATTTTGAGCACATGGTGAGAAACAGAACAAGTTTGTCTACAAATTAGGAAAAAATCATGTGTGTAGAGTGTACATTGTGGCCGGGAGGAGTGTGGAAAGAGAAAAAATCTGGAATTTTTCTGGGCTCTCTCACACTCTGACCGATGATGTCACGCACTCTGACACGAACATTCCGTCCAATACACACCCATTTCATTATAATCTCATAATTTCTCCCAAAATGATCATGGTCATTGATCAGGGATTGATCAAAAACTATATGACCTATCAAAACGTGGATTAATACACCAATACACAAGACTTGTGTCTACTGTTTAAAGTTCAAATGAAGTCTCTAGGTGAAAGTATGCCTGAGCAGTAGACATTTGTAAAACTCCAATGATTGTTCTTTTTAGTAATAGAGGGCCCCAATATAAAACTTTGCTTAGGGCCCCGTGGAGGTTCGGTCCGGCCCTGCATCACAGCATCAGAGTCTGGATCTCCTCGCTCCTCCTCCTCCTGGGACTCAGCTCAGTGCCTCCACCTCCTCCTCCAGGTGGGAGCTGGACCCGGTCCTCAGGCTCATGGACCCATAGAGGTTGGCCGCGTGCTTGGAGAAGGCCAGCGCCTTCCTCCTCATCATCTCGCCCTTCCACATGGAGACCATGAGCAGCGTGGAGAGCAGCACGCCGCCCAGCGTCAGCAGGCACAGCCCGGCGATCACGCAGCGGTCCAGGTGGGCCCCCACGCGCGCCTTGTCCCGCTCCAGCCGCTCCATCTCCCGCGCCGACACGCTGTCCCGGTCCGGCACGCGCACGTCCCGCGGCACCGCGTAGGACACGGTCACCAGGGAGATGCCCGTCACCAGGCACGAGACCGCGATGATGAAGCCGTAGTCCACCGACTTACCGGACGCTTCAGAGGAGAGGTCTTCATCGGAGAGGAGGTAAAGTTCTGGGATGTCCTCCTCCTCCTCCTCCTCCTCCTCCTCCTGCTCCTCCTCCTCCTCCTCGTGCAGTCCAGTGGAGGAGGTCCGGATCGGTCTGCAGGTCTGCGGACTGGTCTCTATCAGCTGCACATCATCCTCCTCCTCCTCATCATCATCCTGGAGCCTGCAGGAGAAGGAGGTCTCTGTCCATGGTGCTGAACCCGCTCCTCCTCCTCCTCCTCTCTGTTTCTCTCTCCCCGGGGAGGAGGAGGAGCAGGAGGACTCTCTGTGATCAGGCTGATGGTGATGATCAAAGTGCAGCAGCTCTAGATCCGCCATGTGGACCCGAGCCGGGGGGGTCCGGGGGGTCCAGCCCATGCGCACGTGCGGATCGATCGACTAAAAGCTCCAACTTCAGCTCAGTTCAGTTCAGTTCAGTTCAGTTCAGTTCAGAGTTTATTTCTCACATAAATGTAATGCAGTGAAATGTTAACAGTCAGCATCCGTGCAAAAAATAAACATACAAGACTGACACACATCACTTCAGCTCAGTGATGCTTCATGCGCTCCGGTGCGCACGTGCAGAAAGTGGACACCCCGGGTCTGAAAGTGGACAAGTCTGGAAACAACAACTCCCATGATGCCCGAGCTGGGTGAACACGGAGGAGGGTTGGTCCCACTCCCCAGCAGCACTTTGTCTCTCTCTCTGTCTCTGTCTCTCCTCCGGAAACACGCGCTGCTGGGTCGTTGGGGTTCCTCGCGCGCTGCGGTCTCCGGCTGTGAAGCGACAGCACCTGTACTCCAACAGCTCTTCTCCCCGGCTCTTTATGCTCTTCTCCCCGGCTCTATGAGTTCCACACCCCGGCTCTTTATGCTCTTCTCTCCGGCTCTTTATGCTCCTCTCTCCGGCTCTTTATGCTCCTCTCCCCGGCTCTTTACGCTCCTCTCTCCGGCTCTTTATGCTCCTCTCCCCGGCTCTTTATGCTCCTCTCCTCGGCTCTTTCTCCCCGGCTCTTTATGCTCTTCTTCCTGGCTCTTTATGTTGCACTCCCTGGCTCCTTATGCTCTTCTCCCCGGCTCTATGAGTTCCACACCCCAGCTCTTTATGCTCCTCTCCCCGGCTCTTTATGCTCCTCTCTCCGGCTCTATAAGCTCCACTCCCCGGCTCTTTATGCTCCTCTCTCCGGCTCTATAAGCTCCTCTCCCCGGCTCTTTATGCTCCTCTTCCCGGCTCTTTATGCTCTTCTCTCCGGCTCTCACAGCTCCTCTCCTGTCTTGTCTGTCACAACATCTATTGCATGTCTGTCCGTCCTGGGTGAGGGATCCCTCCTCTGTTGCTCACCCTGAGGTTTCTCTGATTTTTCCCTGTTAAAAGGGTTTTCCATGGAGTTTTTCCTCAGTCGATGTGAGGGTCTAAGGACAGAGGATGTTGTTACGATGCCATGTAAAGCCCTTTGAGACAAACTGTTTGTAAAAACGGGCTATACAAATAAAATTGCCTTGCCTTGCCTCTCCCCGGCTCTTTATGCTCCACTTCCCGGCTCTTTATGCTCTTCTCCCCGGCTCTTTATGCTCTTCTCCCCGGCTCTCAGAGCTTCTGTCTTCCTGGCTCTTTAAACTCTTCTCCTCGGCTCTCTCTGTGCTCCATCCCCCGGCTCACTGAGCTGCTCTCTCCGGTCTGCGGCTGCTGCTGCTCCCCGGTCAATTAGAGAGACAGACACACACACACAGAGAGAGAGAGAGAGAGAGAGAGAGAGAGAGGGAGCTCGGCTGTCAGACCCCTCCCTCCCACGGACCGAGCTCCTCCTGCAGCTCGTTACCCGGCAGCAGCCTCCGTGTTTCCCCGGCTGCGCTGCACTAATCAGATGAGAGGCAGCGGAGATGTTTCACTGTGAGCTGCTGCTCTGTGTCTCTGTGTCTGATCAACAGCATCAACAGCGGAGGAAGGAGGAAGGACTCACTCAGTAATAATAAGAAAAGAACTGGTCTGGGTTGCCAGGTTGGAGAGAAAAATCCATTTATTAAAGCTCAGTCAGCACTCAGTGATTAAAATTCATCCTGAGGGAATGTGCATATCTGAACCAGAGATGATGGATGGTGATTAATCCGATAGTTGTTGAGACAAATCACCCAGAACCACTGATGCTGCCTTCACTGGACTGTTAGAAAAGTCAGGAAATCATAAAATCCTCATGGTTCATCCTCTGAGGAGGCAAGGCAAGGCAAGGCAAGGCAATTTTATTTGTATAGCCCGTTTTTACAAACAGTTTGTCTCAAAGGGCTTCACATGGCATCGTAACAACATCCTCTGTCCTTAGACCCTCACATCGACTGAGGAAAAACACGGATGAAGAAAAGCTTTGACCTGCTGGTTGTTCCATAAAGTCACAGTGATGCATATTCATCCTGAGAGGAACATTAGTATCTGAACCAAATGTTGATCATAACTGGAGCAACATTGGAGGGAGTAAAATCAGAGGCAAGGCAATTTTATTTGTATAGCTCGTTTTTAAACAGTTCATCTCAAAGGGCTTTACATGGCATCACAACAACATCCTCTGTCCTTAGACCCTCACATCCACTGTGGAAAAACTCAATGGAAACCCTTTTAACAGGGAAAAATCGGAGAAACCTCAGGGTGAGCAACAGAGGAGAGATCCCTCACCCAGGACGGACAGACGTGCAATAGATGTTGTTACGTAGCCGCGCAGCTAACAGGGTTACTCAAAGTGGGACCCCCAGGGGTCCTTCAGATGGTTCAAGGGGGTCCCCAACACTTTCTTGAAATTTTAGGACTTTTTTCTAGAATTCTTTACCTTTTTTTTTTTTTTGAGAAATTTTTACCACTTTTTCTAGATTTTTTAAAAACTTTTTTTGATAAATTTTTTCGTGAAAACTTTTACCTTTTTTTTTTTAGAAAATTTTGAAAAAATTTCTAGATATTTTTTTTTGACCACTTTTTTCTAAAATTCTAAATTTCTCTACAATATTTCCAAAAATTCACCCCCATTGGCTCTAATTCGAATGTACATTGACTAAAAAAGTACCGTTCTTCAATCTCAGAACAAATATTTGTGTATTTCTGGTGTTTGCTGGGGGGTCCGTGGTCTAATTTGTGTCAATTTAGAGTCCTTGATATAAAAAACTTTGAGAACCACCGTTTTAGAGAATAAACAAATTTGCAGCTTTAAATGCAAAAAAATAGTCAGTGAATTGATTTTGGTTGAGACCCTGCAGCCAAAGATAAACATACAATTCCACCGGAAAAACAAAAGGCTAACTCTAACCCGAAGCAACATATTCCATCATGCACTGCGGTCACGGATCCCCGTTTTAATTACGCAACATAATACGTAATTAACTGTATTGAATTCAATATATAGTGAGTAGGGAGGAGGGAATGAGTGAGTGATGTCGTTGGTTTCTGAACCGTCTTTGCTGCATCAGTTCTCCAGAAGGTCAAAGGTCAAGGTTCATCCGCAGGACCGTAAACTGAGGTTTTAAAAGGACAAATTGAGTGTTTTCATACGAGCGATTTGATTTTGATGCAACCTGGCAACCACAGGCTGCTCAGAGCAACAACTGGAAGTGGTTTTTAAACTATTGATAGAGTCATTGATCGATCGAAACCTATAAACATGATTGATAAGAGATGCTTTAATGACTTTGACTGGTGCTCGTCCCTCCTGAAGAAACAGGAAATGAGCTCATTACAGCGTGAATTAGCCTGTAGCGGGAACAGCAACGGTGCCGTGATTTATGTTCTTATTGATCGCTGAGGTCAGAGGTCAGAGCAGGAGTCCTGTCGCCGGGGCAACAAGTCCTCCCATTAAAGCATCGTGGTGAGGAAGTGTTTTTTTTCTCCAATGAAAACCTTTATTCAGCATTTAGAAAAATACAGACAGCATGTAGCCTACATAGAAATAGACACTGAGTAATAATGAGATGATAATAAATAAATAAATAATTATATATGCAATTTGAAATATAAAAAAAATAAAATAAAAAAAATAAAGCTTTTTATCTTCATCTTATTTTGGGGTTTACTGAAAATGACTCTTTAAAGTGTCGCAGTGTGCGCTCACTTTTCTTGTTTGACATTAACTCCAAAGTGGCCATATAAAAATTCAGTTCTTCTGTGAAGATATTAAAGTTAGGTTGGAAATCTTCATCTTGTGGATGTGGAATTTACCTATCAAAAGGTTTATTATAAAGCATATTGATTTATTTATCATTACATTTTGGTTTCAGTTTCAGTTTAGATTTATTGTAGATGAACTTTTCCATGTCCCAACACAAAACACAAAACAAATGCAAAATTGTCTCTGGCTCATCTGGCTCACAAGATGTGCACTTTTAATTCCACTTCAGCAAATCTAGAAATTGACTTGTTACGAGGGTTGATTCTGATTCTACTGTATGTAAGGAAACTCAAACGTCCGAACCAGATGACAGTCAGATGGACGGACGGCGTGATGTCATCGTCCTCCTCTGCAGCCTCATTAATCACTGCAGCTTCGCTCCGTCGTTAACGTGGTTATCTCTGTAATCTGCACTCAAACAACAACAGCACTGTGACAAAGAGACGAGCACAATGAGGAGGAGGAGGAGGAGGAGGAGGAAGAGGAGGAGGAAGAGGAAGAGTGAGGAGCAGGATGGGGGGAGGGGAGGAGGGGGAGGGGGTGTTGGCCCATTTTCAGAGCAGCTCGGTGCAGCTGGAGAAAAGTCTCTGCTGTTCAATCAGAACCGTGTCCAATCCCATCGAGCTGCTGCAGCTCCTGGCTCCAAACCGCAGCTCAGCAGGAACAGAGGACGACCAGAGGAGACCTGGTCCTGGTCCTGAACCTCTGCAGCAGTTGCAGGTCCTGGTCACTAAATGCCTCAGTACCTTAGTAGGCCTACTAGGTTATCTTACTTCCTGTGTATCCTGCATGGCGGATAGTGAACAGCGGTAGCAGTCGCCTTCGATTATTTGGTTCTTCAGTCTGTTTTTCATTAACCAGTAATCCCCCCATCAACAAAGTGAAGTGTTCCTTTCAGCTCTGAATGAGCCGTTCATATCATTCATATCTCCATGGAGCGGGTAAGCTCGGTGCTGGCTGCCATGTGGTGTCGCCATGTTTTTACGTTCAGTGGCAGCGTGACGGTAGGAAACCACGGAAACTCAGCGGAGACACCGGAGCTGTCGGCTCAGGTCGAGGTGGCGTCTGTGAAAAGTCACCGCGGTAACGCAGTGAGGAGGAATGGAGCGTTACACTGATGCTGCATTCACCTGCAGTCGGGCAGACGGCCGTCGGTCGGTAACAAACCAGATGTCATTTTAGTCACAGAAGTCCAGAGAAAGACGGTAAAACAATACCACATCGCCATGACAACATATTATCACGTGTATTGTTTTGCCTCGTGCTGACGGACCACTTGTTTACATAGAGGCTTGTTTATGCCGTTACCTGCAGCGGCTGTCGTCCGTCTGCCGTCTGCCCAATTTCACGTGAATGCAGCATGAAAAATACGACTGAGTTGCTTGAGATATACAACCGCAACGCTGGATGGGAGGAATTCCTACACAATGTACCTTTAACGAACAATGAGAACATACAAGTAATTCCTGAACTCAAAAGATCAAGATTCCTTGTGGATAGAACATGACAGAACACAAATGAATGTTCGTGACCAGATATTCAGGTTAGAAAAGGAGCAACACAGGCAGGTTTTTGGTGTTTACATGGCCGTGCACAACCGGGTTATTGCTGATATTCCAGCATGTAAACGTCTTTACAGCACAAGTAAGTGTGTGTGTGTGTGTGTGTGTGTGTGTGTGTGTGTGTGTGTGTGTGTGTGTGTGTGTGTGTGTGTGTGTGTGTGTGTGTGTGTGTGTGTGTGTAACTGATGTGGGCGTGATCCAAGGCTGTTCCCAGGTCTGCAGGCGATAACGGACTGATCCAGTCAGAGCTTCATGTTGTTGATGTTTGTGTCTTTAATGACTAAAAAAAAATCACAAAAACAGTTTATTTTTTCATTTTGAGAAGATTCACAGGCTCAAATGTAATCAATACATTTATTGATAAAGTGATTAATTCAAAAAACTGCAGCAGAAAAGACGATGATGTCAGACGATCAGTGATCATTAAAACCTGATCAATATGATTATCATGTGTTTTCATATCCAGCATCACTTCACTGTTACCCTCTCTTAAGTATCAGTGAGTTTTAAAGGGATACGGCAACATTTTTTTTTCCGTGTCTTGCCTCACTCCTGAGTCCATGACCAGCAGATAGACACCATCCTTTCGACTGTGCGTGCAGTAACGTATCGCCCGTAATTAGCTTAGCTCAAACGCTGGAAGTGTATAGGTAGTGTTAGCCTGCCTCCACCTAAAGTCATCAGAGAAACTCTTCAGCAACTCTAAACGGAAACCGGCGGGCCGATCTTCGTCTCAGAGCTGACAAAACTCTCCGGTAAGGCATCTTGAGCGGTCAAATGCCGCTAACGGGACGAGATCGGTCAAAACGGAGGGTTCAAGCATAGACGGTTTATTTTCGTTGAAGCTAGCTACATCGAGGGTAGGTTAGTTTCCTGTTTCAAAGTAAAAGCACAAATTCTATCGTCTTGTTTTTCTGTATGTAAAGGGCAACGGGTGTTTTATTTTGTGAAAGTAACCGGAAGTGCGTTGGTCACAACGGCTAGCTTGAGTAGCGCCGAATTCGTCCGGACAAAATTGTAAACAGCTGGTATTTAGACAAATTAACGACACACTGCTGATCTAAACGGCTACTTTCTCACCTAAACATGTTTGAAATGTGGATAAAGTGATATATTTACAGAGTTTAGAGCTAAAATGAAATCAGCTTCTGACTGCTGGTTTCGGCTCGGGTAGGAGGCAGGCTAACACTACCCATACACTTCCAGCGTTTGAGCTAAGCTAATTACGGGCGATACGGCTCTATCTCCCTTGTTACTGCACGCACAGTCGAAAGGATGGAGTCTATCTGCTGGTCATGGACTCGGGAGTGAGGCAAGACACCAAAAAAAAAAATGTTGGCGTATCACTTTAATGAAGTGGCTGAAAATGAACATGATGCTGCATCATTAACAACACACACACACACACACACAGACCTGGAGGCGGCTGCTGGCTTCATGTTCAATGTGACTCAGAGCAGATGATTTGATTATTAGAGCTTATAAATCAAGTCACGATCATTTAAATGATTCTAATTGATAAACGTATTGATCATCCAGGTGTTGATCAGCTCCAGATGTATGTTTAGGTGCGTGTGTGTGTGTGTGTGTGTGTGTGTGTGTGTGTGTGTGTGTGTGTGTGTGTGTGTGTGTGTGTGTGTACAGTATGTGTGTGTGTGTGTGTGTGGTTCCGTTCCCCATGAGGCGTTTGTTCGTGTCGTGTGACTCTGTTGTTGATGATGTGAAGTGATGTGTCGTTTCCTCCAGAGTCGCTCCAGAACCCGGTTTATTTATTTATTTATTCGCGCCGGCCGGCCGGGCCCAGTGTGGCATTTTACTCTACAACTGACGTATCCGCGGCGACGCCAGAAAGAACACGAGTGGAAGCTGCTATGAATAGACGATGTGGAGCCAGGAGCTGCCGCAGAGAGACGTCGGCCCCAAGGTCGGCCCAGGACACGAGTGACTCAGACAGACACTCTGCTGCCAGAGGGCGAGTGGACACACACACACACACACACACACACACACACACACACACACACACACACACACACACACACACACACATACACACAGAGACACACACACACACACATACATACACACAACCACATATGTCGGCTCCTATGGCCGAGTCAAGCTGCCACTTCAACCTGAGCTGAGTCTCATACAGACAGGAAGTGAAGGACGAAGGTCAACCAGGTGACCCATCACACACACACACACACACACAGACACACACACACAAACACACGTGCACTGATTATCCCCGTCCGTCCTAAACATCCCATAATAAGCACACAGAGTTTACACATCCTTTACCTGAAGCTGCTCGACTCAGATTCAGACTGAACTAAGCGTCGTCTGAGGCTCGTTACAATCTGTCTGGAGACACAGTTCAGTTCAGTGTGTGTGTGTGTGTGTGTGTGTGCATGCGTGCGTGTGTGTGTGTGCATGCGTGCGTGTGTGTGTGTGAGACGCCAGATTGTGTGAACAGTTGTTATGTCATATTTCTGATTTCTGAACTCTTATTTGTAGAATTCAGACGTTTTGCGAAAAGCAGGCAAGGACACACAATATCTACACTATAGGCTACTACACACTACACACTGAACACTAGGTTACATGCTGTCATTCCGGCATCCCACCATTTAGACATACCACCACTCCCTTCTGTAAGACATGCTGATAGAGGAATACCCACATGGTTGTGTGTAATAATTACGCAGCAGAGTGCAGACAGGGACTAGCTGCTCTTTTTACTAAACTTAACCAACTCCTTTCTTCATTGCCTAAACCCAACCAGTGCAAAATCTTTTGGGGAAAGAAATACGCTATTAAAGGAATTGTCAGAAAGGCAGGATGTTTAAAAAAAAAGAAAGAAATACCGTCATTCCGACCATAGGAGGCAAAAAATGTTGAAATGATGGGACGTTTGATAGATAAGTGTTGCCATTTAGACAATTAGAGGCCTATGTCGGACTGGTGGGATGTCAGAAAACACCTGTTAGCCTGTGCTAGCTGTTAGCATCACAGTGACACACTCCACAGCAAAGCTAGCAGTTAGCCAGCTAGCGTTAGCCACATGATTAACAGTGAATGAGCTAAGGTTAGCATGCTACTAAAGCATCACTAATGAAAACAGACATGTGACGATTCATGCAAAACCGCTGATGCGCGTTGCCTTCAGGGACAGTTTTTCATCAACAGTCTCTGCATTTCCCTCTAAAACAACTCTGTCTGGTAACGTTGTGTTATTATCTCATAGCGTGGTGAATGTGCAGGTCACAACTTGTCCACCAGAGCGTTGTGGAGTTGTTGGATTGTGTATTTGATGAGTTTGATGATGAGGGAAACCAAGAAATCCCATAATGAGCCTCCGTAGCGTAGCTCTGAGCAGCTCACGGCTCTGCTCCGCCGTTCTAAAAATAGCTTGCACCGACAATTAAAGGTAACGAACCTACTGCTATGACTATAGGGATTATGGTAATGGGCCAATTTGCCAAAATGTTGAACTATCCCTTTAATATATAAAAAATAATATATGAATCAATACATGTAGCTACGTGTTTGTGTGTCTGTGTGTGTCCTGCTGCTGTCAGTCAGTCCAGGTTATAGACTGGACCCAGTGCTGCACTCACTGTTATGACCGACCTTGAGTTACTGTGAGAGTGTGTGTGTGTGTGTGTGTGTGTGCGCGTGCGTGTGTGTGTGTGTGTGTCTCAGTCTCAGTAAATCAGAAGGTTAAAGGTGGTTTCATCTCTTTACAGCAGTGTTTTATTATGCAGAGAGAAGGAAACGCTGCTGCCAACACACACACACACACACACATTACCTCTGATTTACTGAGCTCTGTGTGTGTGTGTGTGTGTGTGTGTGTGTGTGTGTGTGTGTGTGTGTGTGTGTGTGTGTGTCTCTGTGTGTGTGTAGCTGCTGGTTGTGTAACAGCAGTATAACTCAGAGCAACAGCCACATTTTATGGTTAATGTCTCTGTGGAGACTGAAACTGAGCCTGTGATGTGTGTGTCATATAAATTATATATGTTCTATACGTCACACGTGTTCTATGTGTCATATGTTTTATATGTTCTACAGTATGTGTCATATGTTTTATATATGATCTATGTGTCATACGTGTCACATGCTGCAGAGACGCCGTCATCAGGCTCAGCGTGTAAATATTCATGAAGAACCTGCAGAGATTTGATCCCACTGTTTCTACCTGCGACACCGTTATTCTTCATTTCTCTGTTGAAAGTCACTTTACACTTTGATCCTGTAACAATTTCCCCTTTAAAGAAATTACATTTTTTTTGAGCACTGTAGCACTTTATTACACTGTATTATATTTTGGTTTCATTGTGTCCTCAACCCATCCTAGCACAACTCCATCAAGAAACCCTGTTCTGGTCTTTGCATTGCTGCATCTCCATCCATTTTATCCATCGTAAACAGTTAATCTCACCTAAATGTATTAAATTGAACTATACTTCCTGTTTTTTTGTTGTTGTTTTTTTTAGTAGTGTCATGTTAATTGTCTCTCTTTGTAGTTTTATTGTCTGTTGGTTGGTTTCTGTTTGGATACGTTTGGATACATTTGTGTACCGATTTTTGGGTTTCTTGTGTTTTTCCTGCTTTTATGAATTATGTTGTTATGTCCTTGTTGTTTATTTTACAGTTTTTCTCAATCGCTTTGGTGCTATTCTCAGATCAGAATGAAAGTTCTCATAACTATTAGTTCAACCTCCACAACATGTAGTCATTTGTCCACATCATAGTAGCAGTTTCTCCTTCCTCTGAACAAATTGCAAATGCTTTTGGACATGTATCAGTTGCTCTCATACAATTCTCTGCTGTTTTACAACATTATCATTTGTATGTCAGTCAAAATGAACTCTACTTTTGAACGCTGAATAGTCTTTCCCTATAAAACTAATAGTCCTCATTTCATTGCTTGAGTCATTACATACAAAATTGTTGAACTAGTTTTCAAAATCTGTCAAACTAATTTTAAATGTTGGGAGAAGCACTGTGAAGTCAATTATTCAAACATTTACAGTAAGGAACAACAGGTATGTATTCAGCACTAAACAATCTGCACTGCTGTCATTGTGTCAGGCATTACTGTAAGATACAGTGGGACAAGAACTTTTTTACATTTACATTTAGACTTACACGGTACTGCACTACAGCATTTTATAAGTAGGAAGCACTTTGACAGTATTGTACACTACAGTAATAATGGTTGATGCAGTAGGCATGTACTATACATTACTGTAATTTTACTCTGCATCACAAAGGATTACAAGACAACCTCACAGAGGTGGAAGAGACTGAGCCCATTACAAACAATGGCATAAGGTTGAAAGAGATACAATGTAAGGATGACATTACTGTATCTTTGGGAATATTGAATCTGTTTCAATCGCTACAACTGACAGAGTGATGTAGATGAAAATGTGACTGGAACGTCTGGATGCAGGAATGATTTACAGTACTCTGTAGGTTCAGTTACTATATGTACTGCAACATTGTTTACGTAAAGTTGTACCCAAAGAGTGTTTCTTATGTTTGTTGTAGATGACTGTAGTGTATTTTTCCTTTGCACAATGCTGTGAACAAATCAGAATTGCAAAGAGCATATGCAGTAGAAATGTGAAACATACATATTCAGTATCTCCACTAAATACAGTAATGTGTAACTTTACTGTAGTTTTCACATGGCTGTACAAGTAGTGTATAGTGCTGTCTTGAGCATTTTCAGGTATCATCACTTTCTGCATTGGAAAACACTTAGAGAATAAAGTGTCCTAATGAAAACATGACAAAGCCATTTGACTGTCTTGTTCATAAACGATGGTGTCAGGACTTCTCATTTTGACGACACTGACAGTTTCATTGACATGAGTACTTGCTTTTGAGGGATGGACAATCCATTTTGAGCAAGTGACGCGCTTTTGCAGGTCATCCACTAGGTTTTGCAGTTTGCAATAATTGTTCTGAGAAATGCACTAACTGTTGTGCAAATGTTAAGAGTGATGTGAGAAAAGCACCAAAGCGACTGAGAAAAACTGTAATGGCTTTTAACGCCTTGCCAGGAGGACTACAGTCTGAAACTAACACTGGCACTTTTACATTTAGTATGTTCATTAATGTGCACTGTCCTCCTTAAACAAATAAATAAAATTAAAAAAATAAAAATGTTCGTGGTTATCTGCTGAGTCGATTGTTTTATTTTATATATTCTTTTTTTCATATTTTTCTTTCTTTCTTTCACTTTCTATTTAGTGTCAACTTTTTTTTAGGTTATGTTTATTACCCAGAATCATCATCATCATCATCATGTTTATTCACACACACACACACACACACACACACACACACACACACACACACACACACACACACACACACACACACACACACACACACACACACACACACACACACACACACACACACACACACACACACACACACACAACAACAACAACAACATAGCCTACTTGGTGTGAATCAGGTCTCCCATTGAAGCTACTGTATAAAAGCTTATTGAGGAGCCTGGATACATACAACACAAAACAATACAAAACTAACAATTGACAGACAACATGGACCCCTTACGCACCATCAGGAGCTTTTTCAGAACATATAAAAACAGTTAGCAATAAAATTTACATTCAATTTACTGTGGATGAGATGCTCAATGGTTGCAGCTTATATATGAATTAAGCAGTTTAATTTTTAGCTTTTTCTTGAAAGTGGAGATGGACTTCTCCACCTTCAAGCTCTCATCTAGCTCGTTCCAGAGCTGCGGCCGTCTGCATGAAAGAGACAGTCTAGTTCTTTTTAATCTTCTTTTTTTCCCCCAGTAATTAGGTGTTTTTTCCTGGTGTCATAGTATGCCTGGGAATCGGGGGGGTTGGGGTATGGGGGAGGGATAGGTGTCTGTTTTTTCTGCTTTTTTTTTCAAACAATTTGAAAATATGAGTGCTGTTTTTTGTCAAAATAATAAAAAATATATGTTAAATAAATTTAAGGTGGACTGGCACAATGCACAGAGGCTCAGCAGGTGGATGGAGGCCGAGGTGAGGCGCTGACAGGGAGGGAGGAGACAAGAAAGAAAATATTAACATGTATTTATAGGTGCAAATAGAACATATACTACTAATAATATAGAAAACACTGATCAGATTCACTTATTTGACGTTTTATTTTTGCTTTTTTTTTAAGTTTGTGCTTTTTTTTTGAAGTTTGTGTTGAATGTTGTTTGAGTTATTCATTAAATAATAAGAAATGAAAGAAAAACAGAGTTAAGACAGTCGCTGTGTTGACAAAACAGTTCATTAAAAACCTGAATGCAACTCTTTTTTTGTGTCTTTAAACATTTCCCTCGTGAAAACTGGAAGAATTCAAATCTATCAGTTTATTCTGAGCTCAGTCCTAAAAACCTGAACTGGATTATTTCTATTTATCCACAGAGAAAAGTCAACATCTGATAAACTTCATACCAAATTAAATGAAAACACCTCTCATTAGTCATTACAGCATCTGTCTCATGTGTTGTCAACAGAAAATTAATTACTGTAAGTGAATTTATGGTTTTTAAGTCAATAATAATAATAAACTCAGTCGGTGCTGCAGTGACACAGTTTATCCTGCAGGTGGCAGTAAAACTCTTCCACTTCCTCTTCATCCTGTTGCTCAGGTGTGAACCAGGTTAAAGGGAAGTTTCATCATTCTGTTCATTCACAGCTCAGTAAATGAGACAGAAGCTCTGGTCATGTTTTCATCAGGACGTTAATGTGTTAATGTTTTTCAGATCAAAAAATAAACTGAACTCTAATAAACCGGCTCATTATCACACAGAGAGAGACTGGTTCTTCTGTTCTAACTTTGTCTCACATGAACAGAAACACACACACACACACACACACACACACACACACACACACACACACACACACACACAGATCAGAGCTAAAACTATCTCTGCTCTGTGTGTGTGTGGTTGTTATGTAGTTATGTAATTCCCTATTGTCCCGTCCGTCCACCTGTTGCCAGGATGGACGGCCTGTTGGCAGGATGTAGTAGTTATGGGATGGACGGCCTGTTGGCAGCCTCATGCAGAGCCGCTGCTACAGTGAGTGAAGCGAGGTGTTGGCGTGAGCGAGCGTCACTGTTCTGGGATCAGATCTGCACAGTTGGTGAGGAGGAGAGAGTTTCCTCCTCCACAGAGTTGGAGCTGACGATGCGTTCACATGTCGCAGGACGCAGCGGGACTCAGAGTGTTGGTGTTGGTTCAGGCTGAACTGCAGCAGGAAGCAGAGCAACAGGAGCAGGAGCAGGAGCAGGAGCAAGAGCAGGAGCAGGAGCAGGAGCAGGAGCAGGAGCAGGAGCAGGAGCAGGAGCAGGAGCAGGAGTAAACACTGAGACTCAGCTGCTTCAGAACAGCTGCAAACATCTGTAACATCTGCAGCTGAATAAAGATCTATCTATCTATCTATCTATCTATCTATCTATCTATCTATCTATCTATCTATCTATCTATCTATCTATCTATCTATCTATCTATCTATCTATCCATCTATCTATCCATCTATCTATCGTTCTATCTATCTATCTATCTATCTATCTATCTATCTATCTATCTATCTATCTATCTATCTATCTATCTATCTATCTATCTATCTATCTATCCATCTATCTATCTATCTATCTATCTATCTATCTATCTATCTATCTATCATCTATCTATCTATCTATCTATCTATCCATCTATATATCATCTATCTATCGTTCTTTCTATCTATCTCTTTATCTATATATCATCTATCTATCCAGGGCCGTAGCCAGGATTTTTGAAATACCGAGGTCATAGTCGTGGTGCGTGGGGGGGTGGCGTCAGAAATTTGGGGCAATTTTATATTAAAAGGCTTCAATCTGGTGCACTTTGACAGATAAAAACTACACACATCATATTAGATTAATGCCAATTTTTTTTATCATCACTAGTGATCATCCAGAGAAGACCCAACTTTACTGAATTCTGATGAGAACACACCACCTATTATAAACAGTAGACTAGCTCCTCACATTCGTAGCAGCCACAGAGTAGCAAAAATATTATATTATAAAGTTTAATTCCAGCTCGAAAAAAAAAAGTCTGAAATGCAATGTGAAGGTCCTGGTTGTTAACATAAAGATTAACAGGTTTCTAGGGTGAAGTGTGCACTCTTTTTTTTACCATAGCTATAGCCTACTATTTTTGGGTGACTTCCTTCTGGAGCGTCAGCTGTGTTCCTCACTTTGAAACAGGCCCAGGAAGTTTGTTTGCTTTTCCTTATAGTTACCACAAACATACATCTGACTGCTCCTTGTTGCAGCAAATTTTATTTAGCTATGTAGTATTTCACATTTCTATGCATATTTTTTATTAGTAAAATATTGGTGTCAAACTTCATTTCGGTTGTATGGTCTTCTTTGAATGGGAAAATATGAAGAGGTCTAGGTGAAATCAAAATGAGCCAAAAACAGTTGTATTTGGATGGAGTGAATATTATGACACAGGCTATTAGTGAAATATAGCCTAATTAGTTTTCCAAAGGTCAAATTCCACCTGGACATACGTATCTCTGATAATAAAACAGCTGCAAAATTGCTCAGGTTCATTTTTTTAGCATCTACTTTTACACAGTTAGCCTACACATTACTTATTCATTTGCCTGATATCCCATGATTCAAAGGTAGATTTTACTCTAATGTGATTTTTGTTATTATTCTTACTAGGCAGAGATGAAAAATTTACATTTTCTACTGTAGCCTACTCCAGACATGTCTGTAGTAATCTCACCGGTCTTAGCTTTCTTTAAATCAATAAATAAAAAAGACTGAAATAAAACTAATGGTTGCCTAAACTTTACACCGTATGCTCTTTGTTAAATCTGTCCAAATTTTTTTAGAAACAATTTCACAGTCTTTGTTTGTGAAATATTTGTGCTCGTGCACCACATATGCTCACATCTTGTGCATCTCCTGGGGGCTAAGCCCCCCTGTCCTTAAAACTTAATGACGCCCCTGTCTGTAAACATAAAATTTATCATGTCACTGTGCTTTTCACATAAAGTTGATGGAAGAATTGACAGTGCAGATGCCCCCTCAGTATAGTATCTGCAGGAAAGAGGTCTCTGCTCTCCCCCACTTAGCTCAACTAGTGCATAGTGCAGGACACAGACAGTAAACGGCGCTGAATTGACGCTATTAAACAGCTGTTTTCTCCGCATACATGAGGTTCCGTCCCGAAATAATACAGCGCTTCAAGTGCACGTATGTACGAAACTTTTACAGTGTAACAACTGGTTGGAAAGAGCAGTTTATCTAGAGCCAACTCACTCAGTAGCCTTCTCCTCCATGCACGCAGGCTC